>NC_061484.1:29456694-29600297 GCF_022539355.2 Hippoglossus stenolepis
GCCCCCAGCAGGCGGCAGGTGGAGCAGGACCCCGAGGACACCCTCCACCCGTCATTCACAGACAGCTGCACATCTCCCCCCGACTCCCAGGGGCGACGCCTAATCAAGAGGAAGGTCCTCAGGTAATCTCTTACAAGATGAGTGTGTGAACATTTATCCTGCTGACAGGAAGAAACATTCATTTGTTAGCGTGAGTCCAGAGTTCAGATTTATTTGTCATTGCAGCTGAGCATTAACACAGATGTTTATTTTCTGCTTTAAGGAAACATGAAGGACAATCGCTCGTCTGTGATGAATCGTTCTTCAGTGAAGACTCAGGTAAAGTCAACTCAGCTGTCTGTAGAAATTCAATTCAGTCAATGTAATTGTTATAATTATCTTTATTCAACATGTTTCAAAGGCCAAATAAAAATCATCAAATGTATTCAAATAGACAGAGGATTTGGCAGAGATCATGCAGGATGTTATTTATTAAAACTAATATTCAGAAGAATATCTACATATGTAGTATATACATAAACAGTATATACAAACCTCCACCTCCCCCACAGTCTCCTGAAGTTCACTCAAGCTGCACCAAATCACACACACTCCTAAATGTGATATTTATCAAGATCCATGAATTATTCTCTGAAATCAGTAAAAAAAATTGTCTCACAATGTGAAAGACAAAAATAAAAAAGGTCCTGGATCCGCACCAGTAGTGAACTGGTTCTTTCTTGGCCCATTTCCCATCCTCCTTGTTTTTCAAGGTTCAAGATTACTTGATTTGTCCCAAAGGAAATATGTCTGCACAGGGGTGGAAACTATAAATAACAATAAATAACTATAAAAGACACAAAAGGTTTCATGAGAAACATTTATTTAAGATCTTTATTGTCCCACAACAATGAAACATCTTCCACTGGTTGAGTGACTGGTTCCGTGTGTCTGCTACGTCTCTGTGTCGAGTTCATGTCACTCTCCTGTAAAGTAAAGGCCCAAAATACCTTAATTCAATCGAACTGTGGGATTGACTGATATGAAATTTAATAAAAGGAATACATAATAACAAAGCACAGATGTAATACCTCTGGTCACCAGCAGCAGGTGCTGTTTTGGCAGTAAAAGGAAGATGGGGAGGATCTTGGATTTCAGCTTAATCCTCTTAGCTCCTTCCTTAAGCGCTTTGCCTCCGCAGCTCAGTCTGCACACACCTCAGCAGAGTGCAAGTGTCCAACATGTACAAAATGTACAACGCTCAGTGGGACGAGGGCAGCGAAGACGACAAGAATTGTCTCAGCTCGTCCTTTTGGACCGACGAGGAGAAGCAGGAGGAGGAGGAGGAGATAGAGCGAGTGGTCAGTGAAGAAGACTCCAAAGCTGAAGCCAAGAGGGCAGAGGCGACTTCAGAGAAGGAAAATGGAAGTAGTGATGAAGAGGGGGAGGAGATTAAGCGAGTGGTTGAAGAAGAAGAGTGGAAACCTGTAGACGGGGCAGAGGAATCTTCACAGGAGGAAAAACCTGCCATGAAGAACCAGGAGAACTTCACCGGAGAGAGTTCTGAAGATGGAAGTGATGAGGAGGTGGAAGAAGAAGAAGAAGACGGGGCGGATGATGAGGAAGGTGGAAGTGATGATGAGGAGGAGGAGGAGGAGGAGGAGACTGAACGAGAGGTTAATGAAGACGAGTCCAAACCTGTTCCTGAAGCAGAGGACTCTTTCAAGGAGGCTTCAGAGGAGGAAAAACCTGAGGTGAAGAACCAGGAGAACTTCACCAGAGAGAGTTTAGAAGATGGAAGTGATGATGAGGAGGAGGAGGAAGAAGGGGAGGAGATTGAGAGAGTGGTAAATAAAGACGAGGCAGTGGAATCTTCACAGGAGGCTTCAGAGGAGGAGAAACCTGATATGAAGAACCAGGAGAACTACAGTGAGGAGAGTTCTGAAGATGGAAGTGATGAGGAGATGGAGGAAGAAGAAGAAGAGGGGGCGGATGATGAGGAAGATGGAAGTGATGAGGAGGAGGAAGATGAAGGGGAGGAGACGGAACAAGAGTCTAATGAAGAAGAATCCAAACTTGTTGCCAAGTTAGAGGACTTTCTCCAGGAGGCTTCAGAGGAGGAAAAACCTGAGGTGAAGAACCAGGAGAACTTCACCACGGAGAGTTGTGAAGATGGAAGTGATGAGGAGGAGGAGGAGGAGATTGAGCGAGTGGTCAATGAAGACGATTCCAAACCTTTAGCCGAGACAGAGGAGGAACAATCTGAGGTGAAGAACCAGGAGAACTTCACCAGAGAGAATTCAAAATGTGGAAGTGATGATGACAAGGAGGAAGAGGAGGGAAACTGCACCGGCAGTTGTAGCAGTCCAGCTCAGAGTCTGATGACCTCCGGCTACGGCACCTACAGACCAGAGGAGCAGGAGGGAGGAGACTACCGAGACGACCACACCATCACAGAGTTTGACCAGGACAGTCGAGGAGACGCGTCTGAAATGAGAGACTACGAAGAAGAAGACAATCGTTCACTTAGCAGCTTCAGCAGGTTTGAAATCGAATCCACACGAGAGCGAGGAAACGTCCAGACTCGTCCAGAGAGCGTGTTAGAGAACGAAGACCAGAAGGAACCTGGAGCGGCGTGGAGCTCAGATGGTCGACGTGAAGAGGAGGACGTCCCAGACTCTGAAAACAAAGACGGGACTAATGAACGGCCGGAGGGACGACAACACGTCGCTGGGATCGAAGACGGGTTCATGTCGGGTGAGAAGCATTTGGAAAATGGGAAGAATCCCGAAGAGGGAACAGGAAGTGAAAAACCCGATGAAGAGGAGCGGGACGTTAAAGTGGAGAGAGAAGCCGAGGACGAAGATCCCGACGAGTCTTCGAGCAACAAGGACATAAAGTTCATCGACTCCAAAGTGGATTTCAGTTGGATGGCGTACGACGATATGGAGTGGGAGGGGAACCTCAGGCAGAAGAAGGGTGGTTGGTTTCCTGTTTGTTTCCTCCGTCATGTTTTCACCTTTGTCCTTTTTGGTTTAGCTTGAATCTAATAAAGTCTTTTAGCAGCTCTGCACTTTGGTACAGATCCAAACTAAAGTCTGGATTTAGATCTGGTTCCATCGTGTTTTCGGCCGTTGCAGGCTAACCAGTGGAATCCTGGGTAATCTCGTTGATTGATTCTGATGTTTCTTGGCAGCGAGCTGTCTGGAGGAAGGACTGGCGGAGCTTCACGTGTCCTCGTCCACTCAGCAGGACTTTGAGACGGAGAACGAAGACGTCCCCAGTCACAGCTCGGAGGAGGACAGGATCTCGTTGAGTGCTTTTGAATCCTACATCAGCCGCATGGTGGGTAACGTAGTCTAACTGTACTAAAGTGTCCTTGAAGATGATTCGTCAGTAAATCACTTTCAATCTCGTTTTGTAGACTGAGTCTGAAAGTGAATACGACCTCAGGCCCAAACCGAAATCCTGTAAGTCGACACCCACACAATACACCAGAGTGTGTTTTCATTCTGACTCTTAACGAACCCGTTTCTCTTTATCTTCAGTCATCCGACCGGTGCTGAATCAGCAGAGCCTAAAGAAAACGGACCCAGTGACCAAGTAGGTTAAAGATCTGTCAGACTCCTCAACTCGCCCTGAGCTGAAGACAAAACCGTCGTCAGCAGGTTCTGACGGTTGTTGACTCGTTGATGACGTTTTCTCCTCCTGCAGGTATTTTCAGTACAAGCAGTTCTGGGAAGCGTTTAAAGTCCCGGGAGAGAAAGACCGACGAGCTCTGCGCTGGGAGATCAGGGTAAAAATAACCTCTGCACTAGAAGAACCACACGTTCACTTCTTAAGCTTCATGTCGTTTCTTTAATATTAATCGTTTTTCCCTCGGTTTTCAGGAACGTCTCGCACACGAGCCTCCACCTGTAAGTCTTACTTCTCCAGCTCTTCTCAATATTCTACCACTCACATTGTCAAGCATAGGTTTAAAAAATCTGTTCACTTGTTTTTAATGTCGACAACATGCTCGTGTTCACGATAAGATTTTGTATTTAATAAAACAGTTGAAAGTTTGATCTCTCGCTGTGTTTCACTGAACAGCAGTTGTTTAAACTCACACACATTTTAAAGCAGTGATGCGTTTGTACGACCTCAACACATAAAACTTTACTAGACACTCGTCACAGGCCGTTCAGTGAGGTGGTAAAACATCTGATCTTTTCTAGAAAAGCTCAGACTTGAAAAACCTTTATTTGAGTTGTTCTTAGCGTTGAAGTCTGGGTTTGTTCTGTGTTGCAGACTAAACCTCGGAGGGTTTTGGTGCCCAACACCTACATCGTGCCAACAGAGAAGAAGCGAGCGGCGCTCCGCTGGGAGATCAGGAACGATTTAGCCCACGGCCTCCTTCCTCACAAGCTCACTCATTGACTTTAGACATTTCTCTCCTTTGAGATACTTTTATTAAAACTTTGTACTGTTTTTTTTTTTTTTTTAAATCGCATTATTTATTCATGACTTTTGTACATATTTGAAATATAATAAAGACAAAGAAAACAACAGTGAGTGAATATATTACAGGTCTTGTTTTCTATTGGAAGTCGGAGTAGGGGAGTTTGAACGAGTACAGAGGCGTGAACCGCTGGTCGTGCCACAGCAGCTTGTCCTCCAGGAACTTCACTGTTTCCAGAGTGAGGACGACGGCTTCGTGCTTCAACAGGCTGTGGACGTTCAGACCTGACGGAGACAAACACGTGTGACTGACAGGAGAGCAGAACCTGAAGCTCCACACTTAGACTTTAAATACACATCCTGAGATATGAAGCTGATGAGCACAGGCAGCTCTCATCCGGGATGGGAAATTATCATTTAGGTTTAAAGGGGGGTGGCACTGCAGGTATAATAACGACAATATAAAAACCACAAAGCTCTGTGACTCACCAATGGCTGGAATGATGTTCACGGTCTTCAGGTTCGCTGTGGCCTGAAGAATATTTTGAGGGATCTCTTCACCTCTGAAAAGAGCGAGAACAAACGTCAGCGCCGAGCAAGCGACGTTTGATTAGTGGAACACGAGGTTCAGTCGACGATACTCACACATCTACGATCAACACCGACTCCCCCCAGTGTCGGAGTCTGATGAGGTCCAGCAGATACTGGGAGTCGGGAGTGGGGATGTTCAGAGAGTCCACGATGTGAAGGTAGTCCTGGGAAAACAACGACATGATGTCAAACACGACTAGAACATCTGTCGAGCTCATTCCTCCAAATCTCTGACAATCGAATTACACACACTCAGAAATATCAGATCCATGAAGAGTTTCTTTAGAGCTCGACGGACTGACAGTCACGTTTCCATGACTGGACAATTAAACACTGAAGCATTGAACAGACTCGTGCTGCAAAATGCTTCCATCAAAACACAGTCTGGATTCTGTGTGTGAGTGAGTTCAGGTTCCTGTTACCTGCGCCATCTTGGAGCTCAGCGCCACCTTGAGTCCTTGCACTCGAACCTTCATGGGCAACATGTAGTAGTAGCTGGTCGGTCCTCTGGGGCCGTGGGACACTCCGCCTGAGAGACACACATCAACCCGTCAGACCTGAAGACTCAGCTGCTTCTGGGACAATACATCTTTATACTTTTTCACATTTAACTGTATTTTTGACTCTTTCAGTTTATATTAAAACTGAAGAGAACAGGAGTTGAACAACAGTTCTCATTAAACCCAGTCACCTCCTCTCCACAGCGGGGATCGGATGCTGCCCTGACGAGCTCGGCCGCTTCCCTTCTGTTTCCACGGTTTCTTGCCGCCTCCTCTGACCTCTGACCTGACCTTCGTGTTGGCGTGGCTCTGAGAGACGGAGACAAAGGTCAGAGACGTGTCCAGGTTCTGTGTGCGACGTCCGACTCTCGCTGCTCGAAACAACGACCCTGATCCTCCGCTCAGTAAAAACTGACTCATACAATTCTACTTCTTGAAGCTAATATTTAATCTCCGTCGTAGAGTTTCTCTTTCCCACGTGTTTTAACTAACCTTTAACTTTAACCTGAAGGTTCTTCCCAGTTCATCTCATGACAAAACATAAATTACAAGCATTTCAAAGTAAAACTGTAACTTACAATTCTTTTGAAATTCCTCTGCCACGTTTCGACGTTGTGAAGGATATCGAGCCTGAGAGGAGAGAAAACAAACAACCGATGAACCAGGATTCAAACCAAACTGCCACTTCACAGACGTTTTCCTTTAAGACTCGATGTAAAGATCGGTTTCCTCAGGAGTTCTGGGTTCGAGGACGTCGTCTGAGCAGTTTAAAAGTGGGAATCTTGACAAGACTGAACTCTACTTTACCTCGGAGCCACTGCAAAGACGTCCGGGTGGAGCTGCGCCAAACCCAAGGGCTCGCCGTCCTGCGTCTCCAGAGTCTCCACCCACGTGTGGACGGGGCTCAGGTGAGCGGGAACAGCAGCATCGCACTTCCTCAGAAGAGGCAGCGAGGAATCTGCAGGAGGCGGCGCACGCTCTGACGGAGGAAACACGAGTCAGACAAAGTCTCCGTGGTATCTCTATCTCTGTGCAAATTATTATTTTATATCATTTGATCCACAAAAATCGAAGTAGGCGTCGCCAGCGTGGAGCCATGAAAACGACCTGTTGACGTGACACGTGTCCGACTCACTTAATCTGGCCGGATCCACGAGGTTTGACGGCAGCAGTAGGTTTGGAGGCAGCGCGCTCTGAGCGGAGAAGGACGAGGAGAACTGGAGGAGCAGAAAACTAGAGTTAGTTTGAGAACAAAACTAAATCAAAACTTTAACGATATAATAAATAATATGACAACCTCGTGTCTGACTGAACCAACTTAAATAAAACTTTATGTAATCCAATGAATAAAGGTTTATACAAATCAATGTAGTAGTTGTTGACACTTGAAACCATCGTGTTCTGACGGCAAAGACAAACATCGCAGACAAATCTATTTTTATAAAAACGATCAGTTTGACTGGAAATTAACGTGCAATCGATCTGATGATTCATAAATCACATGATTGTTTTAATGTGTTTCCTGTAAACAAACCCTGATTATAAATATTATGATCAGATTCAGTATCAGCGGCTGTTTAATCATTATTAGTTTGAATCCTGAAGATTCAATGTGTGCACGTGCTGCGGAATCAATAATCAATAACTGATGAAAGGAATAATATCTAATCTGAATGAAACCACGTGAACACGCTGAGTTACTGTCACTTCATATTTATCTGTTCTTCATATTTATCTCTTCTTCACATGTATCTACTCTTCCCATTTATCTCTTCTTCACATGTATCTCTTCTTCACATGTATCTCTTCTTCACATGTATCTCTTCTTCACATGTATCTCTTCTTCATATTTATCTCTCCATATTTATCTCTTCTTCACATGTATTTCTTCTTCATATTTATCTTTCTTCACATGTATCTCTTCTTCACATGTATCTCTTCTTCATATTTATCTCTCCATATTTATCTCTTCTTCACGTGCATCTCTTCTTCATATTTATCTCTTCTTCACGTGTATCTCTTCTTCATATTTATCTCTTCTTCACATGTATCTCTTCTTCATATTTATCTCTTCTTCATATTTATCTCTTCTTCATATTTATCTCTTCTTCACATGTATCTCTTCTTCATATGTATCTCTTCTTCATATGTATCTCTTCTTCATATTTATCTCTTCTTCATATTTATCTCTTCTTCATATTTATCTCTTCTTCATATTTATCTCTTCTTCATATTTATCTCTTCTTCATATTTATCTCTTCTTCACATGTATCTCTTCTTCATATTTATCTACTCTTCATATTTATCTCTTCTTCACATGTATCTCTTCTTCATATTTATCTCTTCTTCATATTTATCTCTTCTTCATATTTATCTCTTCTTCATATTTATCTCTTCTTCACATGTATCTCTTCTTCATATTTATCTCTTCTTCATATTTATCTACTCTTCATATTTATTATCTACTCTTCATATTTATCTCTTCTTCACATGTATCTCTTCATATTTATCTCTTCTTCATATTTATCTCTTCTTCACATGTATCTCTTCTTCACGTGTATCTCTTCTTCACGTGCATCCCCTCTTTTCGTCACTCACCCTTTTCGCGGATCCTCTGGTAAAAACCATCAAAGACAAACGAAACATCTTCGGTTTGTTTTTTCTCTTTGAATCTTCAACTGGAAACAAACATTTTAAAACCGAAGCAGCGAGTTCGCGTCGCACATCTGAGGAAGAAGGTCGCGCTCGGGAGCCGCCGGCGCATGTGTTTGACGTCACAGGGGAAGACACACGCGCCTCCTCGCGGCTGGAGGAAGTGAAACACCCGGAAGTAAAATAAAAATAAAATATGAATAAAAGTAAGAATAAACAAAAAAATATACATATAATTTTATAGGTATTTGATCCAAATATGGAATAAAATGTTACAATTTAAAGGATAAGTTTGAGTTTCCATCAAAAGGTTTTGATAAATTCAAGGTTTATTTCTCACTGTGAATATTGGCAGGGAAATTATTTTTGTTGTAGCTCGGTCTAATATGAGGAATTAAAATAAGACTAATATAACTTTACATCAGAGACATGATCAATAATTAACTAGAAGGTAAAATGAACTAAAAGAAGCAAGAAATAAAAAATAAAAGCAAAAATCTGAAATTAATTGAAGTTAAAAAATTCCAAGAGGTACAATAAATAAAGTAAAAAGTGAAACGAACACTTTAAAGAATAAAAGAAATTAATAAAAGCAAAGCAAACAAATTGAAAGCAAAAATTATCAAAAGAAATAAACTAAGATTTTTTTATTTATATGTAGTTTGTGGGGGAAATAGTAACAATAACAAATTATAGCAAACGAAATCATTAAAATATATATTTTTAAATAATTTATACCAATATATCATATAATAATAATAAACAGAATTAAAAAAGAGAACTAGCAAAACGTTAATTAAATCAACAAGATAAATAACACAAATTAATATAATAATCACACAGAAAGCAATTCTAGCTCAAAACGTAACAAATTTATGACAATAATCAGAAAAGTTAAACTTAAAGAGCGACCACGGCCACAAGATGGAGGATGTTTAAGTTGAGAGGATGTTCTGCTCCGAGGATCCAATGAATCCAAGTTACAGATCGTTATATTTAGTTTAGTTAGGAAACAAATACTCACAACATTTTAATGAACATTTATTTAAACATTTTTCACACAGTTAAATAAAAACATGGAACATGCTTAACATTTTTAATTGTTTAATTTTCACCTTTAAAATGGTCTGTTTACATATTTAGATATACACAGTATAGTCATCTTAAATATTTCATTATTATTTCATTAAGTTACAGCTCAAACATGTCAGAAGCAAAAATGTAAAATAAAACTTAACTATATACATTTCTATTGAATATAAAATAAAGAAGCTTTTTCAGAACATTTGTACAAAACAATAGAAAAATATGCAAAAATCTGGATATTTTAACACAAAATAACTTTTTATCCTTGTAATCCAGAAGTTTCCTCCTCGACTTTCAACATCAGCAGTAAAATTAGTATTTAGAGATTTTACAATCTTTGGTTGTAACTTTGATGTACATACAAACAAGTATTGTGTAGTATTAAATCTCATGTTACACAACATTTGTGCAAGAATACAGCTTTATAAAGTAATTTGCATCATTACAAAGCTGCTTTATGTTCACAAATTCAAACGAAATACAAAATGACACATTTGATGAAAATTATACATCATTATACATCTTAAAATCCACCCAATACAAAAAGCATATGAACAGAAAGTGTTGCCGTCGCTTGTGGAAGCAGGAGACCTACACGAGGTCGGCGAAAACGAAAGTTGAACCTTTCGGGTCGTTTTGATTTGGAACTTCGAGTTCCACGTTTCCTGAGTGAAAGTCAAGTCCTCCGAGTGTGTTGTATTTACGATTTGGCATCCTTTGGTTCTGCGTGTGAGCGGGGAAAGAGGTGACGTAGTATCCGTCTGAACTGTTGGGTACTCGTACTCTGGGATCTCGTGCACTAACATCAGCTTGCACTGTTCTCTGGTGCTTTGAATATATGTAACCAGCTGGAATCCTCCTGGTGTGTACGGCGTCCATCATGTCAATATCAAGACCTGATGGGGGGAACCCCTGTCTGTAGTCACGTGAGGCCTGGGCGTCCAGCTTCGCACCTCTGGCTCTAAGTACGTGATCCTTTCCTGTGAAATCATCGATGTTAAGATCTGAACGGTGGCCAAACCCTGCGTCCGCCACAGGGAAGCTGTGGGCAGTGGTTCTATGTGACTTTCTATCACTGTGATGAAGTCTGACACCTCCATCTATGTCCAGATCAGGAGTCCTCATGTTCATGTCTGATCTGCGATTCTGATAAGAAGGTCCTCGGAAATTTAGTGAAGGATCATCAAGGTTAAGATCTGGATATTTGTAATGCAGCCCCGGACTCCTTGGTGCCGCTGTAGGAAAGCGGGGGTCGATGTTTGGAGCATTGACCCTCGGTCCTGAGATGTTCCCCTTTAATTCAACTGGTTTCATATTCAGTTTTGCATTGGGAGAAGAAAAGCCCTGATTCAGATCTGGACTTCCAAACTGAGGAAGCTTGAAAGAAGGGACATTGAATTGTCTGTCTGTCAGATCCAGATGAGTCTGGGGACCCTGGAAGTTTCCAGAGGGAACATTCATGTCATAGTCTGGACCCCTTATTCCTCCTTTGACCTGAGGGGCATTAAAGTTCATGTCAGGTCGGCCCAAGTTACCATCTATTCCCAGATCTGGTCGATTTGCATTGAGGTTGAACTTGGGACTTTTAAAATTTGTATTTGGCAGATTTATATCCGGTGCACTTAAACCAGGGCCTCTCAGTTTAGGCGCTGAAAGATTTATGTCTGGTGCATTTAAACTTGGCATTTTGAATTTTCCTTTTGCACCATTTACGTCAACATTTGGTAAATTCAGATCAGGTCCCCGCAGGTGTCCGTTTATGTCAACATTTGGCATTTTTGGTGTCTTGATCTTTGGCTTTTTGACCTTTGCATACATTAAATCCATGTTGACATCTGGAGTGTTCATATCGAACTTTGGAGCTTTGAGGTCGACACTTGGGAAGTCCAGGTTGGGGGCATCAAGTCCACCTTTTGGTGTCTTGACGTCAAAGTTTGGGCCGTCCAACGATGGACCAGAAAAACCCACATCAGGCATTTTCAAATGTGGCTTTTTGATTCTTCCTGATGGGCCACCGAAGTCCACATCTGGCATTTCAAAGCCAGGTTTGGACCCTCGGAGGTTGACGTCGGGCGCATCAATGTCAAAGTCTGGGACGTCTAAACCGCCGTCAATCTCAGGTCCTTTTAGGCTCGGTAGACCAATTTTAGGCATTTTCATTTTGGGTATTTTAAACTTTGCTTTTGGTGAACCAAGGTTAATATCTGGAGTGTTAACATCTAACTTTGGAGCTTTAAGGTCCATGTTGGGTAAGTCCCAGTCAGGGGCACTAAGTCCACTCTTTACCTTTGGTGCTTTTAGCCTCAAATCTGGTGCATTCAGATCTGTGTTCATGTCCATATTTGGTCCTTTGGGCAACGTGCCTGAAAGATTAAATTTAGGCATTTTCAATTTGCCTTTGGGAGCTTTGACATCCCAGTCTGGAGCATGAAGGTCTGGCATTTTCATTTTACCTGACGGCATGTCTAGATTGAGCTTTGGGGCATTGAAATCCAGTTTGGGACTTTTAAGGTCGACCTTGGGCATGTTAAAGTCTGGTGCATTTAACCCACCACTGAGGTCGGGACCAGACAGATCTAGGTCAGGTGATCTGAGGTCTAAGTTAGGGCCATCTAACTTTGGACCAGAAAGCCCCAAATTAGGCAGGTTCAAGTTTGGCTTTTTGAATTTTCCAGATGGACCAGAAATATCAAAATCTGGCAAGTCCAAACCCCCTTTAGGACCTTTGAGGTTGAACTTTGGTGCATTGATATCCATGTCTGGACCATCGAAGTTTCCATCAATTTCAGGTCCTTTTAAGCTTGGGAGGCTAAACTTTGGCATTTTCAGTTTTGGCATTTTGAACTTTCCTTTGGGTGAACCAATGTTGACATCTGGAGTGTTCATGTCTAACTTTGGAGCTTTAAGGTCCATGTTGGGTAAGTCCCAGTCAGGGGCACTAAGTCCACCCTTTATCTTTGGAGCTTTAAAATTTAGATCTGGTGCATTCAGATCTGTGTTCATGTCCATATTTGGTCCTTTTGGCAACGTGCCTGAAAGATTCAATTTAGGCATTTTCAATTTGCCCGAGGGAGCTTTGACATCCCAGTCTGGAGCATGAAGCTTTGGCATTTTCATTTTACCTGACGGCATGTCTAGATTGAGCTTTGGGGCATTGAAGTCCAGTTTGGGGCTTTTCAGGTCGACCTTGGGCATGTTAAAGTCTGGTGCATTTAACCCACCACTGAGGTCGGGACCAGAGAGATCTAGATCAGGTGATCTGAGGTCCAACTTAGGGCCACTTAACTTTGGACCAGAAAGCCCCAAGTCAGGCAGGTTAAAGTTTGGCTTTTTGAAATTTCCAGATGGACCAGGAATATCAAAATCTGGCAAGTCTAAATCGGCTCTAGGAGCTTTTACATTGACATTGGGTACATTCACATCAACATCTGGGGCATCCAAGTGTCCGTCAATCTCAGGCCCTTTGAAGCTTGGAAGACTAAACTTAGGCATCTTGAATTTGGGCAGTTTAAATCTTGATTTGGGTGAACCAATGTTGACATCAGGAGTGTTCACGTCTAACTTTGGAGCTTTAAGGTTCATGTTTGGTGCATTCAGATCTGTGTTGATGTCCATATTTGGTCCTTTTGGCAACGTGCCTGAAAGATTAAATTTAGGCATTTTCAATTTGCCTTTGGGAGCTTTGACATCCCAGTCTGGAGCATGAAGCTCTGGCATTTTCATTTTACCTGACGGCATGTCTAGATTGAGCTTTGGGGAATTGAAATCCAGTTTGGGACTTTTAAGGTCGACCTTGGGCATGTTAAAGTCGGGTGCATTTAACCCACCACTGAGGTCGGGACCAGACAGATCTAGGTCAGGTGATCTGAGGTCTAAGTTTGGGCCACTAACTTTGGACCAGAAAGCCCCAAATTAGGCAGGTTAAAGTTTGGCTTTTTGAATTTTCCGGATGGACCAGAAATATCAAAATCTGGCAAGTCCAACCCCCTTTAGGACCTTTGAGGTTGAACTTTGGTGCATTGATATCCATGTCTGGACCATCGAAGTTTCCATCAATTTCAGGTCCTTTTAAGCTTGGGAGGCTAAACTTTGGCATTTTCATTTTACCTGACGGCATGTCTAGATTGAGCTTTGGAGTATTGAAATCCAGTTTGGGACTTTTAAGGTCGACCTTGGGCATGTTAAAGTCGGGTGCATTTATCCCACCACTGAGGTCGGGACCAGAGAGATCTAGGTTTGGGGATTTCAGGTTCAAGTTTGGGCCATCTAACTTTGGACCAGAAAGCCCCAAGTCAGGCAGGTTAAAGTTTGGCTTTTTGAATTTTCCAGATGGACCAGAAATATCAAAATCTGGCAAGTCCAAACCCCCTTTAGGACCTTTGAGGTTGAACTTTGGTGCATTGATATCCATGTCTGGACCATCGAAGTTTCCATCAATTTCAGGTCCTTTTAAGCTTGGGAGGCTAAACTTTGGCATTTTCATTTTACCTGACGGCATGTCTAGATTGAATTTTGGAGTATTGAAATCCAGTTTGGGACTTTTAAGGTCGACCTTGGGCATGTTAAAGTCTGGTGCATTTAACCCACCACTGAGGTCGGGACCAGACAGATCTAGGTCAGGTGATCTGAGGTCTAAGTTAGGGCCATCTAACTTTGGACCAGAAAGCCCCAAATTAGGCAGGTTCAAGTTTGGCTTCTTGAATTTTCCGGACGGACCAGAAATATCAAAATCTGGCAAGTCCAAACCCCCTTTAGGACCTTTGAGGTTGAACTTTGGTGCATTGATATCCATGTCTGGCCCATCGAAGTTTCCACTGATCTCGGGTCCTTTTAAGCTTGGAATACTAAACTTAGGCATCTTGAATTTGGGCAGTTTAAATTTTGATTTGGGTGAACCAATGTTGACATCTGGAGTTTTAACATCTAACTTGGGGGCTTTAAGGTCCATGTTCGGTAAGTCCCAGTCAGGGGTGTCGATTCCCCCCTTTATCTTTGGTGCTTTCAAATTTAGATCTGGTGATTTCAGGTCTGCATTTATGTCCAAATTTGGTCCTTTTGGCAACGTGCTGGAAAGGTTGAATTTAGGCATCTGGAATTTGCCCGTGGGAGCGTCAATGTGCATGTCAGGAGCGTCCAGGCCAAAGTTTGGTTTCTTTATTGCTGGTCCTTTGAATTTACCTGAGGGCAAATCGAAGTCGACATCTGGACCAGAAAGATCGAGTTTGGGTTTATTAAAGTGCATCTCAGGTAAATTCAGATCTGGGGAACCAATAGCGCCTTGTAACTTGGGGGCTGAAAGATCAAAGTCTGGAGTGTTTACCTCGCCACCAAACCCTTTCATCTTCGGTCCTGACAATCCAAAATCTGGCATCTTCATTTTTCCTGAAAAACCTCCAATATCGGCATTCGGCATTTCCAGCTTTGACCTCGGGCCTTTCAGATCAAGTGAAGGTGCATCCATGTCAAACCCTGGTTTACTGAATTTCCATTTGGGTGAACCGATGTTTACGTCTGGAGCGTGGAGGTCCATGTCTGGTAAACCCACATCAGGAGCATCTATGCCTTTTAGCTTTGGGGATTTTAGATTTAGCTCCGGTGTTTTCATCCCTGCACTCACATCCACATCTTTAGTCTTTGGCAACGTTCCAAAGAGCTTCAATTTTGGTAATTTAATTTTTCCAGAGGGAACATCTGCATCAAGGTCTAATTTACCAGAGGGCACATTAATATCCATATCAGGGGTATTGAGGTCGAGCTTTGGTTTTTTTAGGCCAATACTCGGTAGATCGATGCCTCCTTTATATTCGGGGCCTTTCATTTTATGCCCAGAAAGCCCAAAGCCTGGCATTTTGATTTTTCCAGAATGACTTGAAATGTCGGCCGAGGGTGCATTTAAGTTTGGGTCTACAAATCCAGCTCTGAGATTTGGTGCAGACAAATGCAGATCTGGTCCCTCGAAGTTTTCATTCAAATCTGGAACTTGCATGTCTGGTAAATCAAATTGGGGCATTTTAAACCGAGGAGCCTTGTATGTTCCAGACTGAGCCGTCAGGTCAGTTTTGGGTGGATTTACATCAGGGGCGTGAATCTCACCTCTTATCTTTGGTGTTCTGAGATCAGGCATTCTAGCTTCACCGTTCCCAGAGAATCCAAATCTGGGCGTAGTGAGTTTACCGGCCGGAGCATCCAAATCTAAACCTGGAGATTTAAGATCAATCTTTGGTTTTTTAAGAGACGTTTTGAATTCATGTGAGTTCATATCAAAGTCTGGTCCATTGAGATCAAGCTGTGGTACATTAGCACCTGGCATTTCTAGGTCTAAGTCAGGGGATCTCCCAGATGCACCGAATTTAGGGGACTCCACATAACCGGAAAAATCATCCACATTTAGATTTGGCTTTTTCAGTTTCTTGGAATGCTTGACATTGATTTTACGTGAAGGAACATCTGGGATATTGATATCTGGTGTCTCCAGTTTATATTCTGTTCCACTTAGAGAAGGTCCAGAGAGACCCAGGTCAGGCAGATTGAATTTTGGCATTTTGAATTCATTTTCTGCTTCTTCAAAACCCACTTTGGGAAAGCTAGCGTTAAGGGATGGACCAGTGATATTTCCACGATTAAGATTCATCCCCATTTCAGGGGCACCAACACCGAAAGCTCCTACTTCTGGAGCTTTAAAAGTTCCTTTACCTTCCAGTCCAATCTGAGGTCTTTCAACATCTTGCATTGACAGGTCACCTGATGGACGGCCCCTGTTCAGATGGAAGTCTGGAGCGTCAAGCTGCGGATTTCTGGCCTGGACCTTCCATCTCGGTGCCTGGGTTCCACTTCGAGCAGCCCCACTCAAGCCGAGACCCAACGGTGGAAGATTCAGATTGCTGCCGTCTGTTAACGTTGCGTCATCAGATTCTGAGTCGGCGTCTTCATCAGATTCTGATGTTTGGCGCCTCCTGGTTTTCATAAGTCCAAAGTCCACTCCGAGGCGAGGCAGGTCCATGTCGTGTTTCAGGCCGATCTTGGACGAGCCGGCCACAGTTAGTTTGCCGTTTTCACGACTTTCATCGGCACCGAGCACATCCTCCCTCATAAACCTCTTGATTTTGGCATTATAGAGTTTGTTGTAGGAATCCTTCAGCATCTACGAATACAAAACACAACTAATCTACAAGAATTCTTGCAACACAGTTTATAGCATTAAAAAAAGATAGAACATATATGATATAAACGAAGTTATAAAATAATGGGTTACCGTCTTTGGACTCTTGTTCGCACACTGGTCCAGATCTCCGAGGCTCTTGCTCAGGTTGTTCCTGGTGAGGACTCGGACTTTGTTATCAAACGGCTCCATCACCTTCAGTACGTTTGCCCCCAAAACTTCATCCCCTGAAAAGGAAAGTTCAGATTTCTGTGTAAAACAATAACTTGTTCCAGGACTTTGAACCTGGCACAAACAAATCCAGGAGGTTTAGAGGTTCAGAGGGTTAACGCAACCGAATCACGACAGGAAACGGATTAATCAGCAAAGCAGTGTTAGATTGAAACGTTTTTAAGAAACTTGTATAAATGGAGGAGCAGAAATAGTGGAGGGTTTTACATTACTGTTAATAAAAAAACACCAAAAATGACAATAAAGCCTAATGTCTTGAATTTTTGAGGCATATTCTTGTGAAGCGACAACTTTAGACACTATTGTGTTAAACTTTCAGAGTTCGCACCTTTCTCCAGACGCTGATTGGCTGAATCCTGGCCGTTGATGAGCAGGCCTCCTTCCTCTGACGGCCCCAGGGTGATGGCATCCGACAGACTCTTTCCTCTGCGGTGACGCGACTGCGAGCAAAGACGTTTCATCAAGTGTTAAAAAACAGAAGCACAAAACCAAAAGACTTTCAAAAGCAGCGTGGGAATGAAAGAGAATTCAAATGTTCGTACCATGATCCTCGTGTTTCAGTTTCAGTGTCGAGAAATTCTCTTTGACTAAATCTGCACGAGAAACAACAGGAGCAGAAAAGTTTAATTTCCAATTTGCTATTATCTGATCTCACAATGAGAGTAGGAGTTTATTTACATCAGTATAAAAACTATTCTCATATCAGCTCGTGACCTGAGATAAAAATACTTTTACTGAAGATTCAAAACTCCCAAACTAAAAGCGAGGGGGCGTCAGCGTCCCAGTTTGCAGACGGACGAGTGACAAACAGGAAACTCAGCAGGTATTTGAGTCATGTCCTCGGGCCGTTGGGTCTGGATGCAGGGAAACTACCAACCGGTTTATCCAGAGTCCTGCTGAGTTCTGTGGGCGTTTCCCTTTCTGGAAGTACATAAGGTCAAAGTAACCACACCCACCCACTGCTTTCTCTTTTTAGAAATCCTGAGATCTGAGAGAATCCACTTTGAAGGTCAACTAACATCAATAATAATAATAATTTGTATTTCATGGGGCCTTTCTAGACAAATAGGGAGAGAATATTATATCATAAATACAAACATGAATAGATTAGGAGACACACACACCTCTTAATACAACATACAGTATGCAACACATGGATAGTTAGAAAGTATATATACATATATATCAGTATATATACTGCAGTAATACACATAAGATATCAGGAGTTTCAGATGGGACAGACTTGGGTAAATTTAACTCATCTTCAGATCATTGGTGGAGTTTTTACATTTATTACAATCTGCATAATACAAACATGTAATATTTATTACACTGTATATATCGTCGCATGTTTTATATTTACTTGTGTTCTTACTGCATGTTTACTACTACTACTACTCTTACTACTTTCCCTTTTTATTATCTTCCTTCGTCAGCGGGTTGTTTACAGCACAAACTTTACAAATCCACCAAACTAACTCACTGCGTTTATTCCATGATACAAAATACAAGATTATCAAGAATCTGGAGTTTATCGTATATTACGAAGAGCAGAGGAAGCAGCAGCAGATTTACGACTCGGACGGTTACACATTAAAGGTTTTACAGGCGAGTCAAAGTGCACATGGCCGCACTTAGAGAGAGGGGAAACCTTCAGGTAACATACAGTTGGTGTTGTTTACATTACAGTTTTTATCTTCAACTTGTACAGCAGTACCAGTACCTTGTACCTGTGATTTAAACGCTGCTACATGATCAAGTTTATCATTATTATCATTATTAGTATTATTAGACTCATCCTTGATCAAACTCTGTGGATCGTCAGCACATTTCAGGGACAACAAAAGTCCAACGGTATCAACACAGCGGTTGAAAGAAGAGAAAATAGAGAGTGTGAGAAATAAAGTCAAAGATTCAGCTCCGGGAATAAACTCGTCCATGATGGAAGCAAAACTATCAGAGGCTGAAACAGAAACTCGAGCCTCAGCCGACTCTCACCCAGAACCTGTCCCCTGCAGCACCGGGCCCCCGACAGGAGGAGGGCCCCCCCACAGGAGGAGGGCCCCCCCACAGGAGGAGGGCCCCCCCACAGGAGGAGGCCGCACAGTGAACTCACCAGGGAGACGGAGCCCAGCATCCCTCAGGCAGCTGCACACATCTGGCCTCTGTGCTGGTCCCACAGTCCCAGTCCCAGTCCCAGTCCTGAGTCCACGCTGCAGCTGGAGTCTGAGGTGAGGCGCCGCCTGTCAGGTGGACCAATGCCTGAGGAGAAGCAGACAAACAGGTTCAACGCTAAATGTCCCGCCTCCGTTAACTGTCAACACACATTCACTTCACACGCCCTCGTGCAAACACACCTTGACGACCACATGCCTGCGGCTCGCATGCACACAAACACACATCAGGAGGGAACAGCTCAATTTAAATGTCTGACCTGACGTCAACACACCTGCCGCCACATGCACATGTACTCTACACAGACACACACACACACACAGACACACACACACACACAGACAGACACACACACACACAGACACACAGACAGACAGACAGACACACAGACACACAGACAGACAGACACACACACACACACACAGACAGACAGACACACAGACACACGCACACACACACACAAGGTCACGGATGGAAGCTAAACTTTGAAAGGCACAGGAACATGAACACTCCCCCTGACAACACGATAAGTTTGTGGACAGGAGAGAAAAGCCGACCTGATGCGAGGGAGCGGCGGGCGTTCACTGTGACTCATCACACGTCAGAACCAGAGTTCAGCACATTCACACAGTTATTATGTAAACGAGGCGGAAAAGGTCTGAGTGTGATTCCAAACTGTGACATAACAATGTTCTCACACTAACCTGCTGAGACTAAACAGGTACGACAACAATATTAATAACCTCTGAGGAGGAGTTTTATCATCTTTGTAGTTTCATTACTCACGAGCAGATGAGTTAAAGAAGTTGTTTGTGTGTTAAATTGATCAGCAGCACAGTCTGAGTTTAAATCCTTTAATTCAACGTTTACATTAGAGTCGGTCGATTTGAGCATCTGTTCACTCTGTCGAGTTCTTTTTCAAGTAAACATTTCTAAACATGTGAAGTTCCGTGTTCTTCAAATCTTCAGTTCAAAGCTTTACAGACCAAACAATGAATCAATAATCAACAGATTAATACATAATGAAAAGAATTGTTAGTTAGAAAACTTCCCAGCGCAGAATGAAAAAGTCGAGGTTCAAACCAGTTGAATCAATTTAGCAAGTTTCTCTCGAAGAGTTTGTAAAAAACATTTCTCATCGTCGCCACAGAAAGAGAAACACAAAGTGAATCCTCGTCTGACGGATTCATGTTCCCTCGAGTTAGAAAAACAGAACTTGAGTTTCTTCATTACAAAAACTTCTAATCTTAAAAAGGTTGTAGTTTAGTTGTGATGAGAGGGAACAGAAATAAAATAACCGATAAATTAACCAAGAAATCTCTGAGCTTATGATCTTATATAATTATTATAATAATAATAATCTTACACAAACATCCACAAAGTGCCGTGAACGTGCTTTTCATAGAAGAAACTAAACAGGGAAAAATAATTACAGTCTCATAGTGAACAGTGTAAACAAGGAAAATGTGAACATGTGAATAAAACACACAAAATTAAAAAATAATAAAAACAAATTAAGTTTTCTGTCGTCTTTTGGTCAAATTTTCCAAAGTTAAGCAGTGAATTGAATTCAATGAAACAGGGAAAAAAATCCTTGTTTTATCACATTGTTTATATGAGATTTATAACTTAAAATAAAGTTATACAAGTTTGCTCATCATGCTCATCATGCTCATCGTGTTCAGCTACAGAGCCACACACCGTTGCTTCCATTGCTTTTAATGGAAAAAGGAAATTAAAAGTAAATTAACTTTTAAACAGTGCATCATCAGCGTAGCTCCAGATTTATCAGGTCACACGTTAGTCTCTGAAGATAAAACACAAGAAACACCGAGACAGCTTCCCTGAGGGACACCTAATCATAGAGTCTGTTATTATTTCAATGAGTTGCTTGTAGAGCAGAGCTGAGGCAACTGATCTACAGTCAGATAACTGCACCTAGGTTAAATGAACCTTTAACTGCCACTGTGATATTACTGACATATCACTCAGTTAAATTAGTGTCTCAGCTTCAGGCCACTAAACCTGCAGCGGCTTCTCATGCATCTTCTGCCCATAAATTCACTGCTACACAGCAACAAGTCCTGAGACTTTAAAATGTAACAAGACAGGAAGCAACATTCCCTCCAGTGTCTACTTCCCCCCCCCCCCGCCAACAGGAAATCTGCTTATTATATTTCAAGTTATTTCCAAAACATTCAAAACTGAACACAACCACTCGGCTGCTTTATCCTCCACAGGAAAACCACCGGAGGAAACAAAGCAGCAGAACAAAAACATCCGAGTCAACAGAAAACATCGATGTGTTTAAAAAGAAGAGAAAACTTCAACTTGTGAAGATCAAAGTTTCAGACGCGACCGTTTTTATAATTTTAAATAAATGATTGTATTGGAGATATAGAGCCCGACCGATTTATCGATATACATCGGTCAATGTATAATATCAGAATTTGTACAATCCCTAATATCCGTCACGGACCCTAAAAGTCCAGGTCGGCCTCGAGGTGTGTGAGCGCAACTTTGCAACTAGAGAGAGAATAAAAGTAGATTTTTACTGAACAACAAGATACAGATTTAACATTAAATTAAATAATCCATTTAAAAGAGAAATAAATGTCCGTAGAAAAGAAATACCGTCCGTTCCAGGACGACAAAATAAAAGTGTTTAAAGTCTGTGATAGAAAAGTTGGACGACGTCAGAGAGATTTCCTCCTTCCGGGTCTTTGAGTCGTCTCGGCCTCATCTCCCAGCGACCAGCCGCTGAAAGATGGAGTCGTCCCTTTGGCAGAGAGCGGCCGGCGTGTCGAACTCTGCCACCTTCCCAGCATGCATCACCAGCACCCGGTCACAGTCCAGGATCGTGTTGATCCTGAGGACACGAGCACACACGGACAACAGGAAGAAAGAGTTTAAAATGACGTTTCTCCACCGACCTGAGAAGTTTCAGTCACACACATTTATTCTCCAGACTCATATGAGGTCACCGGGACCTTTGACCTTTGACATCTGAAATCTAACCTGTTCATCTTTGAGTCCAAATGACAACTTGTCGAAATCGGAAGGAGCTGAAGAGGTCACATGTTGTGTGAGGCCGCTTTGACGACAAAAATCTAACAAGTTTATCTATAATCCAAGAGTCTGAGTGAACGTCTGCACTGAATGTGACGAGTTTCCCTGGAGGCGTTCTGGAGATATGATCACACGATGGGACGACGGGACTTGTGTTGACTCCCTCTTAACAAATACGACATTTTGAATATTGAGAATCCATTGACTTTAATATAATGAGATCATGTAACTATATATATTTAAATAGACGGGATCATTAACTGACTTTTTATGGACATGTTAATCAGGAAGCTTTTCACCTGTGGGCGATGGTGAGGACGGTCTTGTCCTGGAACTTGTCCCGGATGGTTTGCTGCAGCAGTTTGTCCGTCCTCTGATCCACGCTGGCTGTGGCTTCATCGATGCACAGGAGCTTCACAACAGAGTCTTAGTTACGTGCTGTGATCTCGGTGGATTCAGTAAATACAACGTTTACAGCCGTGAAGGAATTAAAAGGTTTAAAGCTGCTTTACTCGAATGAACTGCGCTCGAAAAAGAAGTTTGCTTCGATGCCCAGCGGAGGTTTGGTGCCTCGTGTGCTGCAGTCGGAAATTCATTGTACTTGAGGCTTGATACTTTACACCTTTATTATAAATAAAGAACTATAAATACCTCCAGTGTTCAGAGTGAGTCAGAGTTCTCACCTTGGCCTGAGTCAGCAGAGCTCTGCACAGACACAGGAGCTGCCTCTGTCCCACGGAGAAGCTTCTTCCTCTTTCTCCAACCTCAGCATCCAGACCGCCTGACACACACACACACACACACACACACACACACACACACACACACACACACACACACACACACACACACACACACACACACACACACACACACACACACACACACACACACACACACACACACACACACACACACACACACACACACACACACACACTTCAATACAAACAACCAGGGGAGTCGCCCCCTGGAGGTCTTTCCAGAGAACACAGGTTCCAGACACTGGCTTCACTTTCCGGACCCCGAGTCTGTTTTTAATCAACCGTTTACGATCTGGACAGAGTCTAAGTCCCACAGCATCTGTCTTTCTGTGAACCTCCTGTTCTCCATCCACCTCTTTACTTTCCCACCGAAGAGACGAATAAATGAAACACGAGTAACGAGGACGAGAAGAAGACAACGATTATAAATTCAGTCTATAAGTTCATCTTGTGTAAATACGAGCAGCTGAACGGTGAAGGGTGGAGGTTTTTAAATTAGGACACAGTGAGTCAGGTGCTTTTCATTCTAAACAGACACACCTCGTCTTGTGTTCTGAATCATCACAGTTCTCCTGCTCGTCTCTAATTCACCGTGTCAGCTCATCACCCCCCACTGTCTCACCCATCCGCTCCACCACAGAGCTGAGGTGACACTGGTCCAGGACGTCCAGCAGCTGCTGGTCTGAGTGTCGCCCACACGGGTCCAGATTCTCCCTGATGGTCCCGCTGAACAGGAAGGGGTCCTGAGGAATAATGGCCAACCTGGACCTGCAGGGGGCGCCAGCAGCACACACGCAAGTCAGAACTGTGCCTTGTTCAAAACTAAAGGATCAGGTTTACAGACGCTGCTGTGTTGTGTATTCAGAAGGATTATTTTTTTAGAAATAGATGCGAGTCCGGTTTCTTAATTAAAGTACATGTGAAACAATCATTATGCCCGATTCTGCTTTTTCAAAAACTTTTAAACGATTCTGATTTAAGGCGACTAATCACAGGAAGTTGAGACGGCATTAAATGTCAAGTACAGGTAGACGCAGGACGTACGTATGTCAGACAAAATCCTCCCTGAACTATAATGTGAAACCAAAAACTAACATCAAATGAAACAATGAAACAAACACATGAAGCTCGGTTACGGAGTGAAAACGTCCTCAAGGTGAATTGTGATTTGATTCCCAGTCCTACCTGAGCTGACCCAGGCCCAGCGTGCTGATATCCAGCCCGTCCAGGAGAATCTGACCCCGGTCGAGCTCCACCATACGGAAGAGGGCCAGGAACAGCGTGGACTTGCCGGAGCCTGTGCGTCCCACGATGCCCACCTTCTCCCCGGGCCGCACCACCAGGCTCACCCCGTCCAGGGCGTTGGGGAGCCCGTCCCTGTACGACAGGACCGCACCGCGATACTCCAGCCCGCCCTGCTCGGGCCACGCAGCGGAGAGCTGAGCAGACAGGAACATTTGTACTTTTACAGCTCACGATCTTGGTTGCTACCCCCTCTGATGTTGTTGTAATATCAGTATTCTGGTCTGACCTGTGCGTCCTGGTGCTGTGGCTCGGTGGGCAGGCCGGTGGAGTACTCCTCCGTTCGCTCCACGCTCACCAGCTGCATCTCAGTCTGCGTGAAGCTGAAAATCAGGCCGGACAGCAGGGATGTGATGGACAGAGCGTAGGACAGGGACAGACCCACCAGACCTGACGGGGACGACACAACCAGCGTTACGGAATAAGACGACTCACATTCAGGTGCACGGCCTCCAAACTGAGCCGTTATCTCACCTGGATCAACAGAGTGAAACTGGTGCTGGACGACGGCGATCACCCCGAGGCCCGTCACCACAGCTACTCCGATCAGCTGCAGGCGGATGTCCAGCCACTGCATGGCGGCGTTGCTGAGGAAGAGGCAGCGTTGGTTCTGCTCCAGACGTTTAGCACTTTCCTCCTCGAACCTGGAGGAACAAAGAAGCTCCTGTGGTTTAGTGTCACTCTGATTCAAATAACTTATTCAGGACACAATGAATCTGGCAGTTATCACATCACTGGCTAGTTTTCAGTCGTAAAGATGTTTGTTAGCTGCTCTAGAAAACTCTAGAATAACAAATACAAAATAATATCAGTATCTGCCTCAATAAACAAGTATCGGTCGGGATCTAAAAAAAGGTTTTCACCTGGAAGAGCTGCCGCTGGCCCGGATGGTTCCCAGCCCAGTCAGCGTCTCAGAGAAGTGCGAGTAGACGGGCGACAGGGTGAGGCTGTACAGGCGCCTCAGCTCCCGGGAGGTGTGCCGGTAGAAGTGCTGCGTGCGGTGGTAGAGCAGAGCCAGGGGCAGCATGGGCACGAGGACCCAGGGGAGGCCGTAGCTTATCACCACCAGCATGCCCAGCAGGCCGAACAGGTTGGCGAGGAGGATGTTCAGGATGAAGGGCAGGCTGTCGTCCACACTGTACAGGTCCGAGGAGAACCGGTTCAGGACGCGTCCCAGAGGGGTGGTGTCGAAGAAAGTCACTGTGGCCTGGAGGGGGGGGTCACAAACAGGAACACTGAATCACATGATTACTTGTATGTAAAGTTGCCACTTGATGAACCATCAGCCAACCAGTGCCCCTGTAGCTCTATGGAGAACGTTAGCTTCCCTGCTGTGGTTCAGCCTCTTGCTCTTACATCTCTTCACCACCAACACGGAAACAATTTGTTTTACGGTTTCACATTTCGGACCAAAAACAAACGAGCCTCAGAGCCCAGGAAGTTGGTTGAGCTGTGGTTTCGTCAGGACCTCGACACACAGACTGTGAATGACGTCATGGGCACAAGATGGCAGCGTTCCTATCTGAGATGTTTTGGCTTCTTTCCTGGACAGTGGGAGGAAGTGGAGATTTGTCCTCCATCTTTATTCACAGTCTATGATTTAAAGGTGTAATTACTGACAACAAACTGACATCTTAGAGTCTTACAATGTTGTTCATCCATCAAAAGTCTATTTACACGTTCAACAGGCCCAAGACACTGAACATAGCCGCCTGCTGGTTGATGGGAGCAGTGAGACCGAACCACACAATAATGAGGTAAGGAGATAACATCCTCCACAGGTCCTCAGCTGAGCAGACGATGATGATTCAGAGTTTGATCCAGGCTCCCTCTCAGTCACCAGCCTGGTTCCCTAAACTTCAGCTGGTGCTGACAAACACTCAATCTGCTCTGCTCGGCTCGTACTGGCGCCCCCTGGGAGCGGACGGTCGCTGTGGGACTCGACGCTGACGATGACGCACCTTCAGGACCCGATCCAGGAGTCTGTTGTGGACGGCTGTGGCGGCGCAGATGCCTCCGTAGGCGAAGAGGACGGATCGGAGGGCAGTGAAGACGGTGTTGGCCGCGGCGATGGAGGCGTACACGCTCAGGTAAAACCTGACGTCAGAGCTCATGTTGCTGGACGAGAACGTTTCCACGGACGCCAGCGGAGACCTGCAGGGATGGATGTGGATGTTTTAAAATGAATTTCAGAGTAAAGACTAATTGATAAGAGGAGAAGGTTCTGTTAATAAAGCTGATTATAAACTGTTATTCAGTGAATATGAATAAATCAGATGTTATCTGCCTCCTCTGAACTCTCTCTGGAAACCACACGTTGTTCTGAGAATACATTTAAGACATAATAATCATATAAACGTAATATACACTAACAATAACAATGTCTGTAATATTTCCATAGCTGAATTACAAACTGCTTTGAAAAGGAAAAGACAATAAAACTCCAGTGAGTGAAATAGATAATGAAACTGTCAAAAGTAATAAAAGTATGAAAGAAACATTAAATGTAATAGATAAAACGTGTAATTGATGGTCCAACATACATTAGTTGTCCAGGTGAGAAGAGCAGCAGGTGAGATGAGATGAATGAACCTGGAGTTGAACCATTGGACCTCGTGGAACCGTTGTTTCTCAGCTCGGAGATCCAGTGAGAGAGCCACCAATCAGAGACGTTCTTAGAGGCTGAACCACAAACAAAGCACAACAGTGGTTGTTAAAAAACAAGCCCAGTCTGGTTCTGGGGAGGGAACCTGTTCAATTTGAGTGCAGATGCAGGAAAATCGTCCTCAGAGAATCGAGCTGAAAACACGACCTTGCATGAGGAGCAGAGACATCAGGACGGAGGAGGCCAGGACTCCGCCCACAGCGGCCCAGTAGGTCTGGTAAACTGTCCACGCCAGCCCGCCCGCCTGCTTCTGCTCCGCCCCCAACTGGTCGGGATCATCATCCACCAGCAGATCGGGCGGCGAACCCGGCTCCTCCTCATCCTGCTTCGCCGCACCTGTTACAACCAAGAGAGAGCAAAGTGTGTCAGACTTTAAAACAGCAGCAACCGATCGGAGGAACAGATGCAGATAAAACTTCACCTTTCTCTCTCGCATTCTGGTCGTTCTTCCGGTTTTTCGGCACAGCCTCGACCAAAGGGAGGATTTCTGCTGGAGAACCTGTTTAACAGCGATGGGACAATTCAGGGAGGCAATATTAAAAAAGTAAAGAATTCTTTACTCTGCAGTGAATTAACCAAATACTGAATAATGTCATGTTTCTGTCTGTCTGTGGCATCAGCGATAAACCGTAACCTCCTGAAGTTTATATGATTAAAACCAACATTTAGAAAAGCTTGTGAGCGGAGACATTAACACCCGTCTGAGCCAGTTCTCAGTTTCTACCTGTTTTGATTATTGTTCCGTTCTCCATGAGGACCACCGTGTCAGCTTTGTCCACAAACTCTATACGGTGTGTGCAAAGGATTCTGGTCTTTCCCCTGAGAAGCTCCACGATGCATTTCTGCATGAGGTGCTCGGCCACGTCCGCGTCGACGGCCGCCAGCGGATCATCCAGGAGGTAGATGTCTTTGTCCTGAAGTGAAAACAGATATTGGACTTTCTATAATCGGACTAGTGGTTTGTTCAGATTCATTTTGTATCCCACACATCGACAGTAGTGGTGAATGCTGTGGGAAATCAAACCTGTGACATCCCCCAGCAAGAGAAGGATCTGTTAACTACTTTAATGTTTTCATTATCTTATAAAAAAAATGGAATCAGCATCTGGACTGTGACCAAAATAAAGAAATCATTATCTACACATTTACAAAATATGTTCTGATTAAGATTTGAAGCTTTTTTGTTTTGGTCCTCGCAGACGAACACGTCCTCTGGAGGGGACTTGCTGTGTCTCTGCCTGAAGCAGATGGCCGGGTGGCGTGGAGGACTGACCATGTACACAGCTCTGGCGAGCGCCAGCCGAGCCTTCTGTCCGCCGCTCAGCGTCACGCCGTTCTCCCCCACTTCTGTCCTGTCACCGTCTGGCAAAACCTGCAGGAGCAATTCAGAACGAATGGATTAAAGACAATGTTAAATATGTCACATAAACCGGATGATGATTCATTTATCCCTCAAATAAGTAGCACAAGAAAAAAATTATTCAGTATCCGAAATGAAATGAATTCATCCTCTGGGGACCATGAATATTCAGATTTTACAGAAAATAATTTGTTAAAAACTGTTCCCTATGGACCAAAGTGTTGGGCCAACCAATTATCACTCAAAGACAAAATAAAATACTTTAAAAGACGGTAACCATGGTGATGTGCAGAGATACTGTATATAATAAATATGCAGAACAGAAAATATAAGATATAAAAGGTAATTTATCGTACGTTGAGGTCATCTGCGAGAGCACAGGCCTCGATCACGGCCTGGTAGACGGCGGGATCGTAGTCTTTGCCGAACAGGATGTTGTCTCGTACCGATGCATGCTGGAGCCACGGCTCCTGAGAGGCCAGACCGAAGCCTGCGTCTCTGTCCGCAACGTAAACCACGCCGCTCATCCTGCGGCGAGAGGAGGAACGGTGAGCGCAGAACTCACAATCAACTAAGAAGCCTTCGCTCTTTGTGCCTGAAGGTAAACGACACGCCCACCTACACCTGCCACCTGCAGCCATTGGACGGTGCTACCTGTCAATCACTCTGTGGTATCCACCCCCAACACATCCGGTGCTTTATGGTCTGTTTGACTCTAAATTATCATAATTCACTAAATGAACATCAGCTGTTTGAAGAAGACTTCTATAGAAGCTACCAGAGGAGTCGCCCCCTGCTGGACCTTACAGAGAACACAGGTTTCAAGCACGTCTGTATTGGCTTCACTTTAGTCTCCGTCCATTTTTACTTACTGTCTTTATAATTGACCAACATTTATACTGAGTAGAATGTGAATATTTTGAGTCTTGAGGAGTTCTACCTGTTGAGTTCCCCGGTGAGCGCAGCCAGTAAGGAACTCTTTCCACAGCCGACTTTGCCAACCACGACCACCAGAGAGCCCTGAGACAGACAGACAGAAATTAAAGCTGTAGTTTCCCCCATTAAAAGTTGTGTTAGTGGTTTAGCTGCTGTCTTGAACCTTAGTGACGTGTAGATTGAGGCTGTGCAGCATCAAACTCCCTTTAGCGGCTCCAGGTTCACTTCCCTCTCGGCTCTGGTCCGGACCACCAGGCCCCTGCCAGGAAAACGTCCCCTGGCTCAACAGGACCGACGTCTGGTCGTCTTCCGGAGACACTGTGGACAGATGTGTTATGTTGACAACACAAAATACCAACATTTTTCAGTGATTAATCTTTCACTGAGTTTTCAGTCGTTGGTTGAACACAAACACAAAGTTACCCAGAGCATAGTACGCCTGCAGATCCTGGTCGGTCAGTTTGAAGAAGCGCTGGATTCGTTCCAGAGACACTTTGGCCTCCAGGATGCTGCTGAGGACCCAGGGGAAGGAGTTGAGTGGGATGATCAACATTCCCACCAGGGCCAGCGTGGTGAACACCTACCGGAGCGGAGACGGACTCAAACGTCTGAGTGTCAACTTTACAAAGATTCACTCTTTACATGGGTTGCATGAGAGTTTTTATTAAACTAGTTTTCTGTGGTAGCATAAAGATTTATGTCTTTTTAACTGATCTACAGTTCAACGTTACTCTTCAGCTTGCTGGACCTGATTCTGACAAATTAACCTTCAACTATCAAGTCTTTTTCAGACGTGAACTCCAGAGAATTCAGTCTCCAGAGTTTTCTGTTCACAGCAGGAGATTCTCAACAACACAGAAACCTTCATCATTTCACTATTGTTGTTATTAACACAAGAGTCTGTATTCACTCCCTGATTTCATCACAGGACACAAAGTTCCCACACGGTTCCTTGTTCAACACTCTCTCTACCTTGGCTGCAGTCAGCTGATGTCCCAGCATCACGTACGTCACAAAGGTGAGGATGGAGATGACCACCGGCAGCGCGGCCCACGTGTACACGCACATGGCGTCCAGGTATTTGATAACCTTGAGGTGGGACAGCTCTCGTTTACGACAGTCGGCCACCTTCTGAATAAAGTGAGGCTCCCAGGTGTAGAACTTGATGACACGGATGCCGAAGAGGATTTCTGTCATGAGCTGGAAAAGAGAGAAAAGTCTCAGAGTCTCAGAAAAAGACAACAATATGATTTAACCCTGTGGTGACCGTGAAGTGACGTCAGACTGTCATTGTGTTTTTATTATTATCAAAAAACAAGAGGTCTCACTTTTACGCGGCTGTCCTTGAACCTGAGCATGTGTTTGTTGTTGCTGATGATTCGTGAAGCGATGAACTTGTTGAGCGGCAACAGCAGCAGCGCCACGCCGAGCCCGCCGAGGAAAGCCACGCCCACCTGCAGATACAGCAGGTAGAGGGCGATGCTGAAGCTGAAGGGCAGACTCCACAGCTGGTGGAAACTGTTGAAGAAGTTGACCACCCGGTCGGTGTCCGTGCTCATCAAGTTCACCACCTCTCCCATACTGAACCTGGCCAAGCTGCTGCCACTGACCCGCAGGGCTTTGCCGTAGATGGCCGACACCAGAGCGGCGCGAGCCGACAGCGCCACCTTGGATACCTCAAAGGTGAAGACGTTTCGGAGGATGGACGACAGCAGCGTGGTGGCAAAAAGCCCGAGTGCGCACAAGGCTCCTCTGCTAACCGGGGCATTGTCCTCCTCCATAAAGTTCACCAGACTGCTGAGGAGCAGGGGACCTGTGAAGCCCAGCAGGTTGACCACCACCTTCAGAACACCCAGCATGTAATACCTCCACCCAAACGCCTTGTGCAGGACCCTCAGCAGGCCTACGTCCCCCTCCAGCTCCAGGGGCTCCTCCAGGTAGTGTGAGCTCCAGGTGCCGTTCAGGAGGTTCCTGCTCACCGGCCTGGGCCACTGATCCTGATCGTTACCGCCTCCGGCCCCTCGTCTGCAGGCTTCCCAGCACTGATGGAAGTATCGACAAACCACACTAGTCCGAAGTTTCCGAGGAAGATGATAAACATCGGCAGGTCTGTCCAGCTCTCCTCGCTGCCCTCGTCTGAGGAGCGGAGTCAACCACAGGTAGAAGAGTCGAGAGATGCAGCCACTCCCGTCCTCCGCCACCATCTCCCCTGTGTCTGTCTGGGTGCTCTCTGGGATGAGCGGGGATCCGTCCACAGCGTTAATATACAAGGTGTACCCGGCTTCACTGATGCAGGGAAACGCAAACGCCAGGAGGTACATCAGGAGAGGGAGAGTCCGGGCTGCGGCGAGGACAAATCGTGCCAGTTTAAGAGGTTCTGTGAGGTTTAAATATCCGTCACTTTCACAGTAAATAATCAGGGTGATGACAAGGTTGGGGATCAACAGGAGAACGAGCAGAAGCAGCAGCAGGGGTCCTCTGGTTCTCCTGAAAGCAGTTTTCTGGAGCGCTGCTATGGCCCAGAGGTGGACCAGCCAGGCCAGGATGGCACAGCTGTCAGTCAGAAGGTCCAGGTACATGTCCCCCTGCTGCAGGACGCTCACCAGGATGACGTCTGCAGTGAAGAGCAGCGCGGCCAACAGAGCTGACACCAGCCGGAGCGTCCAGCCACAGGGAGGAGACGTCTGCAGGAGGCTGCATCTGAGGAGCAGGAATGAGACTTCATCTTGAATCCTCACCTACTTCATCAGGTTTAGTTTAGTCTAGTGTCTGGGCTCAGCTTCAGAGACGGGGTCAGGAGCTCAGAGCAGAACCTACATGTTCCTCTGCGACCCGAGCCCAGATGAGCACAAGACAATGGACGGTTTTATTTTACTATATTTTATTAAACTGTTAAACTCTTTATTTGAGCCCTGCTCAATTTCATCAGTTTCGGTCATTGATTAGTGAGCGTTTTCATTTTAAATTCCTGTAAATTAATTTAAAGAAAACTGATGAGCTTCAATATTTATTTGAATTTATTTAAGATTTTCTCTGTGGATCTAAAGGTTTGATTTTTCTCAGTGTCATTATCTCCTCAGATTAAAAAGGAAATATGAAAAGAGACTTCATTCATTTCATTTGTCTTTATAAATTCATCTCTTGCATGTTTTTGTTCCGTATGAATCTAAATGTTCTTTCTTTCGTGTTTACAGTGTCAAAGGCCGAGTTTGATGATGTCATGAAGCCGCTTGGGATCATGGGCGTCGTCGGCTTCATCACCGTCGCAGATGAAACACGACACAGATAATGTTTAATTCACATTACGACAACATTAAGATATCACCAACCTGACCATGCTGAGGTAGCAGGCGCTGAAAATCGCCATCCCAGCATGAGGCAGGGCTCCGAGCACCAGCTGGTTGAAGCAGGAGCTGACGTGTCCATCCTGCCACAGAGGGAAAGGATCCTCCTCGTCCGTGTGACAGAGGCCCGAGAGCAGCTCGGCTGGTCTGAAGTCAGTCATCCCTCCTCCTGCTACTTCACCTCCGTCACTCTGGACAACATCTGAAGAGCAACAGGACAACATGAATACCTGACTGGACGAGAGGAGGTGTTCTACACTTTGTGTGAACATCTGTCCTGAGAGATCAGTTTCTAATCATAACGTTGCTCATTTTAGTTTTGTCAGTTTTCACAGAACATTAATGTGTTTTTTATTAGTTGGTTATTTAGCAGGATTACGCAAAAACTACTCAAACGATTTCCAGGAAATTTTGTTGGCGAGTGGAACATGATCCAAATATGTGCCCATTAAAGTTTGGTGTGGATCCAGGAAAAGGATGTTCAGCTTTGAGAAGTTATGGAAGTCTGCTCCTCGTCAGTGGCGATGGAACTTCGCAAAACATTGAACTGCAGCAGGATCGTCACTTTATTGTTTCCAGTGTCGTTGTCACAACTTGCAGCACGTTTCTGTATTTGCAGATGTTTTCTGAACGTGCAGTGCGTTGAGCTCTCGGCCTCCGTGAGATCCAAATAAAGATTATTAGAAATAAACACTGACATACTGATAAACTTCTATAACACATATCAGCAATACAACAGGAGACAGACCTCCCTGTCCATTTTAAAGGTTTGAAATGAAATAGTTTGAAATTTAAACATTTACCACTCGAGAAAACACAAATATCTTTTCATAGATTATAAATCTGAAGGGAGCTCATTCGAGCTAAGTTGGTTTCAATGGTTCCATGTTCTCCTCTTCACTGATTTAAACTGGTTTTGCAGGAAGAACCAGTTTGTGTGGTTCTTTCTCTCAAGGGAGGAAGTTGAGTTCATGAAGCTCCAACAGGTGAAAACCCCAGAAACTGTGAAACAAACCACAGCCTCCATTTTAAATCCTCTGACCTGAAACCAGCAGAACCAGACTGAGACTCCAGCTGCCAGCATGTAAACAAACCAGGCTAGCTAGCTAGCTGAGCTAGCACCGACTGACCAGCGCGATAATAACACGCAAATAACACGAGCGCGCAACAGTGACGAGTCACACACGTGACAAGTTCAACTCGACGAAACGATGTAACTGAGCTAAACATCTTTTAAACATTTAAACATCACCGGCTTCCGGCTAGCTGTCGTCCTGTCCCCTTCTGATGACGTAGACACTTTTCAAAATAAGAGTTCCATGTAAAGGTTTCATTGAATCACAAAAATAATTTCCACAATTCAACATTAACATTAATTTATTAATTTCTTATAAGATACGATGAGATAAGATAAGATAATTAACATTATCTTAAGAGATAAGATAAGATAATGTTAATTATCTTATCTTATCGTAAACTATTTTCCATTTAAATGTTTTATTAAACATTCATGAATGAATCAATTATTTTGAGGGAAAAAACGAGAGAAAGTGTTAATTTTAAATTCTGAGCTTCAGCTTTTAAATAAGGGAATAAGAAAAAGCAAAATAGAGAGACTCAACGTTACAAGAAAAGCTTCAAGGAATTTTGAACACATAAAAAGTTAGAAAAAATAAGTTTTGTAATCTACACTGAAATTTACATGACATTTTTAAACTGTTTTTCAGCGTTTATGTTGCTGCAATGAAAGAAAACAAGTGTAATTGTCATAATTTATCAAAACAGGTGCAACAACAGACTCTACATTAAAATATAAAGTGTAGAATACACACTATAACATGAAAAATGTATATTCTCAGAATCATATCTATCTATATCATATTTACCATTTTATTGTATTTAAAGGTCAGATATTGAATATCTTAACAAAATGACTAAAGAGGTTATGTGATGGAAACAAATCTGTACCTTTCGATTCTCCCCCTGACAAACTGTGATGTCACATTTATATATTTCAACTGTTGTCAATAAACACGAAACAAAACAAAAATCATACTTCTGCAGTTTCTAAAACACTTGATCACTATTGTTTAAAATGGATCCTAAAAGTAGTAAAATGAAAGAGACGCAGAAACAGTTTGAGTTGTTTATTGAGGGGGTGATGTAGAAAAGGAGCAGACGTCATGTTTCAGCACCTTCATACAAGTTATAAAACAAACTTCTGGTTCTCTGGGTTTCTCCTGAGGAACACGCAGCTGCATCACGTCGTGTCCACGTGTGGAGAAGGAGAAGCTCTCGACTCATAGAAACCAAGCGAGAGAAACGTCTCAATTTGGAAAAATCTCGTTACGTTTAATTACAACGGAGGTTAAATTGACAAATTTTGCAACCTGTGATTTTGATCAGTGCACATGACATTAGCATGTAACATAAGTTAAAAACAACAGAAGGAATTTTACAAATGTTGTTACCTGGAATTAGACAGAAAACATCATGAAATACTGGGTGTAGCTATCTAAGGCATCTTAAATTCAATAGAAAAGAAGATCTAGAAGTCTTATACAAAGCAGGAATGAAGCTATACGATGTCACATTATATTTTATTCCTTGCACGCTGTACAAAGTCTGTTTTCTTCAGGGCTGGTCGCACCAACCTCAACACTGGGCAGCTTAACTTGTATTTTTTAATATCCTACATTTACCGTGTCTCCCAGACACACACACTGTATTTACATATTCAGACGTGAACATAAATATGAGCAGGCTCTTTCTGTCCGTCCCAATGGCAATCGCATATTCTTCGGACACATTCTTAAAAAAATACACCAAATATTGGCCACCTACGCTTTAAACCGCCTGTCGCCGCCGTGAAGCACTGAACTCAAAGTGCGTTAAAAACATGTCTGACCTGTTCTGAGCTTTTTGGTCAAATCTCTGTGTCGCGTGCAGAGAAGAAGGTGGTTGTTGGATCGTGTTCAGCGAGGCCGCACCTTCCATTGCACACGCATGTCACAGTATTAAAACACGCCACAGTGAAAACTCAACTGCCGGCTGTCTCACGGCACCGAGCTCATTTGACCAAAAAGCTTATTATAAAATAAGTCGCTGTATTTGTTGGACAAAAAAGGAAAAAGCGAGAGCGTCAAACTGACTGAGGACCTGTTAGAGAACATCTTCATTATATCAAAAAACGATATAAGCAACAGTTTGTTTGCTATAAAGCAAATGATATTTAAGTTACATGTGAATACTGTACAGTCGGCCTAATGCTGGTCATCAGAGTGAAAAGTCAGAATTAAAGCTATCACATAGCTGGAAAAGAAATCAAATACAAACTGAGGCCTGAGAAAGCGTTTTGTTGTTGTGTTGTTTGTTTTTTTTTGCATCTTGTGACATGATTGTCGAGTTAGAGCAAAGAGTTGGAAATCCCATCGTATTTACAGCAATGCATAGGCTACAAATCACCCAATGAAAACTATACTGTGATAAAGCAGAAGAGCAGTTACCCTGGAATTGTGTTTAAACGAGGAGTCGGTTGGACTGGGAATCATTTGGTTCAGCTACCAAATTAGTTGTTTTTTTTTTGTTTTTTTTCTTTTTTTTAAAGGAGTATAAACATGTTTTTTAAAAATATACAAAATACTGAAACACTTTTTCGGTAAACTAAAAGAATCGGGTGTCCCGTTGGTTCGTCCTCACGGAAGCAGCCGTCGATGAACTTCGATAAAACAAGATCTGAAAGTTTTATTTGAATCAATAACTATTTGGTGAATCCGGTGGAACATTTGGTACCAAGACATACTGACGTTCGATGCCCGAGACAGACGCGTACCTGCTGTGGAGCAACTTGGTGTCAGAGGGAAGAGAGCGTGTCGGTAACATCTCACTGAACTTAGCTGAACGAGACTCAAGAGGCCACTTGGACCTGATCGCTCAGACTTTTAAGAACTCGAACCGGGCCAACGCAGCCCCGTCGCCCTGGATTCCACAGGAGATGAAGACGTTACACTGAAAGTTGAACATCGTTGCAGCGCTTCTCTGAACGTAGAGAACTTTAGGTAGTACACATGCTGTAGTTTCATATGCGACAGGTTGTTAGTACAGTGGCCACACGTGTTAAATCTATTAAACAGAACTTCAACCTGGATCCATTCACTCTCACCGGTTATTAATCTGCCCTGTGAACACGTTTAATACGATCCTTCCTCTGAGACGTTTCATCCCAACCTGGTTGTGATGCGGCTGATCGGGACACACTGAGAATTCTCTCGTCAGGTGTTTCACAAGGATCAGGTCCTCTGCTATTTTCCAATTAAAACTCAAGCCTGTACAAAAGCCTAAAATACTTGTTTTTAAAGACATGAAATTCAAAGTTGAAACTTTCTCCACGACGCTGCCACGGAAACTTCAGCAACCAGACGGTATTTTCCACAGGTGATCGCAGGACAATCTACATTTCTACGTTTTCTTTTACTGTCTGGGTCCAGTCGCCGCCTGTAACATTAATATCCTTCAAATTCGTTCCACCTTCTTGTCACATTCAGAACTTTGCTCTTCACCAGGTCATCACCAAACCGATCCAAGTCCAGAATCTCTTGGTTTGTGGTGTGTTTGAAAAATGATTTTAAAACGTTAATGACAACTTTTAAGGCACCGTGACTTCTGGCCCCGAACGGTGAAACTCTTCCAGAGTCCGAAATCATTCTGAACCGTTTCCTCTCGACTGATTCTCGAACTTTTCTTTCTTTCTTATTGTTTTTTTACATCTCGTTCTCAACTTTCTCATTTAGTCTTTTTTTTCGATTTTATGTCAATCCTATTCCAAATCAATTTGTAACAACTGTATGAAAAAAAGATATAAATAGTTTATTATCATTATTAATATTATGTATAATAATACGCATATACACACTTTAAAAATAGCCAATGTAAACTGAAAAAGTCTTGTGGTCCCCAACTTTTTTTGGGTAAATCAGCAAAAAAAAAACTTCTGCTAAAACACAAATAGATAATTTCCAGGTAAAAGATATTTCTGGTAAATTTATAAAACACTGCGTCAAATTCTTTCAAATTTTTTTTTTGCTTCTTCAACAGCCAATTTGTCAGAGTTCCCGATGTTCCACGAAAAACAAAAAGTGGAGAATGATTTGTGGGGAAGAAAAAAACCAAACGGAAGCGATGGAAACTCTTGGTGAAGCCGTGAGTCTCAGGTGTGGGAGTCTGAATTATTCTTCTACCAAGGAAGTTCATAAATAAGCAGGCAGAGTTATGCATCTGCGTCTGGAGACTCCTCTTCGAGTCAGTTCACGCGTTCAGTCGTCGCTGGTTCTGGCCTCCGCTCGGACCAGAGGGAAAAGTAAAACAAACAAAAAATAATCTACTATTATTAAATGTGCTGGGTCAGTTTGAAGTCCATCAGAAAGGATTTCTTTGTACACCACACTACACAGCGCCCTAGAGGACTGAGAGGAGATATGGGGGACTGGTTTTTGGAGTATTTCCCATTATGGGATAAGTCTCAGTCCCCCCTCGTCTCGTCCCCTCTGCAGCTCCACTAACACAGTCTTGAGTTTGTCTGTGTACACGCTGAGTGCACAGTGCGCTCACAGGTTCTTGGTGTTTATGTGCGTCTTGTAATGCTTCGTCAGGTGATCGCTCCTCATGAAGCGTTTCTGACACTGGTTGCACTCAAAGCGCTTGTCTCCTGCGGGGGAAACACAAACAGTGAGGAGGGTGATCGTGTTTTTTAAATTACAAAATCTATTGCAATTACAGACTTGTGTACAGCACCTGTGTGCGTCCTGGCGTGCCGCTGCAGCTCGTCACTGCGCGTGAAGCGTTTCCCGCAGAAAACCCAGTTGCAGGCGAAGGGTCTCTCGCCGGTGTGCAGCCGGACGTGAGCTCTGAGCAGCGACGTTTTCCTGAACGTCTTCTCACAGCCGGGGACGTGGCAGATGTGCTTCCTCTTCCCGACCTCCCCGGGCCTGCAGCGTGTCCGAGCACACAGACGCACAGTCAGCAAGATAAACCGTTTAAAAGGGTCAAACTTTAAAATCTAAAGGTACAAACAGAAATCTGTCCAGGAATCACTTCTCCAGTTGATAATGTTCACTCTGACAATCTAAATATTTGTTCTCTTCTCTTTATTAAATGTTTCTTCCAGAACCACATCCCCCCCTAAAAACCTGGACGAGAGAATCTATGGTATTGTAATAAACTGTATTGACCTCTTGTCTGCGTCTTTACAGTTGGGGCAGGTGCACGCCATGCGTCGCTTCTTCTCTCCTGGCTGACCGGGCAGCTCCAGAGTGAGGGTCTGGTCGACCTGGATGGCGGCCTGGCCCTGCGCCGCCAGCTGGAGCCCTCCGCCCTGCATGGCCTGCATGGTTAGGTGCTGCTGGCCTGAAGGACACGGAGACAGACGCAGTGTGAGAGACGCGGCGGCCAAGATCCTCTAATGAGACGACCAGCTGAGAGCCGGCGTCACGTTGGACAGAAACTCGAATCAATGATGAATGAACATTGACATAAAACTGACACATGAAAGTAATGGGCTGACAAAATATTCCAAACAGATGGAGTTTACATCTGCAGCTCATGAAGTTTGCTTTTAAATGAAAGGATTCAAATCTCTCCGGATTCTAGACAATCAAATGTTGCTCTTGTAGTATTTGTTAATATGATGCATCAGAACTAAACACACAACTTTTTATTTCATCACGTGTGTTTTTAAGTTGTGTATTTTATGTCCATGTAAGGTTTCATTGTATAAATACAGTATTTTGTATATAACTAAGACTTTCAGATGTAGTGTGTGTAGTTCTGTCTAAAAAATGTTAATTAAAAGCAAAACTGATTCTCAAAGTTTTACAGACTTTAGTATAATTCATTTCCTGTTTGATATTTTAGTGACACGTTCCATCGAGGAGGTTATGTTTTCACCCCCGTGCGATGAATGGCTGGTTTGTTCCTTGGTTTTTTAGCAGTGTTACTCAACAACTCAAATGATTCTGGTTCCATGTTTTTCGTGAGCAAATGAAATGACTCAGTGACGACCTGGAAACCCGCTCCTCCACTCACCCCCTGCGTTGGTGATGGTGACAGGAACTCCCTGCACTTGGACCCCGTTGATGCTGATCGTCTGCACCGCCTGCGCTGCCGAGGGGAGCTGCGACGGGTTCAGCGCCATCATCCCCCCCGCCGGGGCAATTTTTGCCAGAGTCCTTTCCTTCCGCCCCCCCGCCAGCGTCCTTTTTGTGCCGGCCGGCGGCGAAGTCGTGGTGGTGACGACCGACGTGGTGGGGGTCGTTGTTGTGGAGACCGAGTCCTGGAGCAGAACTGACTGCCAATCACCCGACGCTGTTTTGAAGAAGATCTGAGGAGAGAAAATGGATAAATACTTTAATAACAACAAAAAAACAACATGAAAGCAACGATATGTAACGGAGACGTTTTCAGACATGAACTACGGACAATATCCACAAAATGGGGTCCGGACTTTCTCTGGAGTTCATGTTTCACATCTCACGAACCAAACGTGAGATTCCGCTTTGTTTACATCACATCGACACCAGCGTCGGCCCTTTATCACCAAAAGCTCTCTTCATCTTCACCGGAGTCTTCATCGTGTGTGCAGTTACGCCTCTGCCGCGTGTTAGAAAAGTCATCAACACACCAACTCACTCACGGTCAATGCGTTCAAACGGTAAATTGTCACATTAAGAGCGCATGTGAACGGATACCTGTGTTGGCGATGGATCTGTGGGAGTGACCTGCAGGTTCGTAGGAGCCGACTGTCTCTGTGGGACGGGCGGCAGAGTGGCGGAGGCGGCCTGCACCACCTTCAGTGCCTGCTGCGGGATCTGAACCATTTGAGATTCCTGTTTGGGCTGCACGAGCTGAACCTGCTGCACCATAGCCGGCTGCCCAGGACTCTGCACGATCAGGAGGTTGTTGCCAGCCTGGATGCACAGACACAGGAGAAGAGAGTGTGATGCTCAGGTTTTAGGCTTTAAATCAACTCTTACATCTGAACTGGCGAGTGACTGACACCTGACTCTGACACATGAAGAGGTCCTAATATGAACACTATAGAAAGAAACTGTCTTACCCAGGAAGCCACTGGTCCCTACAAGTCCAGAAACTTAACATTAACATTGTTCGACACAACATTGGATATTTGTTTTGCAGCAGTGGCCGGTGAAAGTAACAAAAACAGGGGATTTCATTTCTTCTAAAGCTTTTCTGCTGCAGCACGCAGATGTACCTGTATGATGTTGTCGCCAGCTTCTATCAGGATCGTCTCCATCTGCTCCGGGGGGGGGGAGGCGGCCTGTGCAGGATGAGACAGTGGAGTTTGTGAAGCCAGAACCACTTTCTTCCTCCTCCCTCGTCGTCCCTTTCCAGGGGTGAGAGTGGCCGTCTCTGTGATGATTTGAGTCCCACCCACCTCTCCCGTGGCCACGTTGAGCGGCAGCGTGAGCCCGCTGGGCAGCTGCACCATGTTTGCAGCAGAGTTGTTCGACTTCCGCAACTTAGGAGACGGCTTGATGGCTACAGTCTTCTGTGGCGTGACCGGAGCGATGGCAGCCGCGGGGGCCGGTACAGTCATTGGAGTGGTGATGATGGCCTGGTTGGTGCCGGGTATGAGCTGGATCTGACCCCCCTGCGGCATCATCTGAATAGTCTGGGAGCCCTGAATCTGCGGCATCATCTGGTACTGGATGTTGGCGGGGGCCGAAGTGTTGCTGCGAGCCGGGCTCTGCTGGATAGTGAGGACGATGGGGCTCCCAGGGGCCGTGGAGCCCAGGCCGGCAGGGAGCTGGATAACATTGCCCTTGGTTGAGAGAAACCCCAGGTTCTTGGGCGGAGCGGGGGCGATCGGAGCCGGCTTTATAGGGAGGAGCCTGCGAGGCTGCGGCTGCGCTGGAGGAGATGTGACGGGAGCCTGAGCAGCAGGAGGGCCAATTTTACTACAGGTTGCAGCCAGGAGGGCCAGAGGAGAGGGCTGGGTGTCCTGCAGGCAGATACACAATCACACAACTCAGATGCTACTCACACAGTCGGCATTAAAACCAACCTGAGCAGAAACAGGTCAACACTGAGAGAGAGGGAGATAAGGTGATGGTGAGAGATGAGAAGCACATACAGTGTCATTGCCTGGGGTGTAGTAGATGTGAGTTTCCACCTGCAAAGGTTTCGTGTCCCTCTGTCGTCCATGTGTGTGATCCTCAAGCTGCAGGACAAGGAAGCATTCTACGTGAATGTCAGCTCCAGCTATTTTAAAGCACTTTATCTACACTGGACATCTTCATGTACCTGAGCCATCACCAAGGATGAAAAAGCCTCTGACCAGGCTGAGTGACACCGACATGAACTTTACTGAACTCAGGATATATCCTCCTGAGATGATCCCTTGTCCGAGTCAGTTGCTCCAGACATCAACTCGCAAAATGACATTTTCTGGAGTTTACCTTTCACATATGAAGAACGCAGCAGGAGATTGTCCGGGTCAGACTCGTACAGCACAGCCACACCGGCTTCAGTGTACAATATTTGTATTATTCCAGTTTTGCATCCGTCATCAATACTTCTTGATATTTTTCTGCTGCACTCTCACATGGACTCACTGGGACTCACTGGGACTCACTGGGACTCACTGTGGAGCAACTGACTCAGACATTTGTGTTCTCCCTCTCGACATCTCCCAGAAAATGCTTAGAAGAATAATTTAACGTTTATCACAATATTCCAGTGACCAAAATCCAAGATGACTTTTAGTCTTGCCTGACAAAATATTCTAGACTCAAAGGTCCACTTGCTGTCTTTTGGGGTTTCCCACTACATCTTCAGTCGAAGCTGAAGTTACCTGTGAAAGCTCCAAAAGATTATTTTGTACCAGATATTGTTCCCTAAGGTCAAAACCGTTTATGCTCAGATAAGTGTTGTGTCACAAAGCTGGTATTATTTTCTTTAGTGTGGAAACTGGACTGCTAAGGGAGTAAATGTGTTAGCAATCTGCCTTAACATGTCAGATCACGCTACATCTTTGAAATGCATCAACAAATGGACGATAAATAAAATCAAAAAATGTTCCTCCGGTGCCACAGCGTGCACACGTGGATCATGAGTTGACAGAGTGTGACGAACGCAGGAGAGAGAGAGAGAGAGAGAGAGAGAGAGAGAGAGAGACAGAGAGAGAGACAGAGAGAAGCAGAGAACAACATCCGGCCGTCACTCACTTGTGTGGAGGCGGTGGAGGGCTGAAGGTATTCACTGGGACTGACAGCAACAGTGGTGGCCATACTGTCCTGTTGTTCTGGAAAGCACAGACACGGCAGTCACATTCAGGCTGTTCAACAACATCACATTCCTACACAACACAAACAGATCGGAGAAAGCGCCACAAACACCTGATATATAAACAGCATCAGTTACACTACTAGGTCACCAGTGCTAACAACGGCATAAACTCACAAATAGTGATGTCGGCCTATTTATCTTAACCACAGATGAGGTCACCGGTCCGTTGTACAGAATTTAAAGTGTATGAAACCTACTGATGCATTAGATCTTTACAACATGAAGTAGAACTGTGTGCATCGGGATTTGGATGGGTCCATAAAGTAGGAAACGTGCAAAATAACAAGAAACAGAGTAAACTAGTTCTAATGAAGTTAACTGAGTGGAGAGTTGCTGTGTTTGGTCCTGGAAACATATGAGCAAACAAATATCAAGCTACTGGCAATGATTCAGATGCTTTCTGGAGAAATACAATAATGGACTGTGGTCAAAAGCATTATGACAAGAGAAGACAGGAAGTTCACTGTGCATATTAGATTATATTAAGACAGTCAGCATAAGGTCAGTCAGGGCAGGATGCCCAATGGTTTAAGAGCAGGGTAAATCTCCAGTAAACACAAACAGGCTGAGGCTGTTAATGTGTCGTTCAACGAGTGACCTACTCTGGGCTTAATGCACAAAGTGAAAAATAGACTGTACACAAAATATAATCACAGGTTTTTAAAATACGTAGATTCTGAAATAAATTCACCTGCATCAGACAAATGCACAAATTAAACCTCTGCCCTTTGTCTGCTTCGGTTCGGTTTCACCGCTGCCTGGTGGGAATATTATGGCTCAACTCAACATCTGTCCTCAATCTTGAACGTGAAATATCAGTGTTTGTTAAAAAATCAGTTGCGCTCCTGGTGTGTTAACAGGCAGCAAACACTTGAGATGAAACAGCAGGTGACACGTAACCACATGACTAACACCGAGCACTGTCCTGGCAACCAGCGACACCTCTGAGGAGAGCCCACTCCAGCTGTAAGACACGCTGAGGAAGTATCACAACTGCACTTGAGTCACAAAGCCTTCGTCTCCTCAATAAGAAAACATCACTGCAATTTAAAAAAGAAAGCAAAACAAAACACAGAACAGCTTCATCTCGAGGCTTTTTCCAGAAAACTCAAAGACTCAAAGACAATCTGGGCGAAAGACATACGAGAACCAACCCCTCCGCCAACAAGTGAAACCACATTTCAATTCCCGAGCTCCAGATTTCAGTTTGGATCTGCACCAACTCACACTCGTAGATATCAGTCCTGGTGGTTTCATCTAGAGCCGTGAATTATTCTCGGAGACATCAGTGAATGTGTTTTTTTATTTTTCGCAATGTTAAAAGAAAGTGGGGAAAGTGGATCCGTCCCCCCCCGCTCCAGAACGTGACATGTTCCACCCTGAACTGCATCCTTCTGTCCAGTAGCTGGTTCTGACAAACCAACTCAACCTCACACAAACAACACATCTCACTTCCTCCACGTTAACACCTTGGTTTGGATCAGCAACTCTCAGATATCACAGGAAAGAAACCACAAGGCTCAGCTCTGCGACTCCAGTGTATTAACAACAATAATAATATGATTGACAGGGAAACCATCAGCTGTCTGTCATGGGAGGAATCAGCTGTCAACACTGAACTCTGCCCTGACACAGGAGTGAGGAACCAGCTCAGCCCTCTCAGCCCATTGGCTCACATGCAGGAACAAACTGGGGCTGCTGGTTCCAGAGCAGCCGCAGAGGGGGTCCACCTTTCCTACGTTTACACGAGGTTGTGCGTGTTTGAGTCCTGAGTCTTTGAGTCCTGCCTCTGAGCCTCACACGGGGGGCGGAATAAAACACAGCGCGGCCTTAAACACAGCGGCGCCGCCATCCAACACACACACACACACACACAGACCTGGCTGTGCAGGAGCAGCTAACGTTAGCCAGCGGAGCTAACTAGCATCACTGACTTAACACTGGGGCTGGCTCGAGCGGCTAGCAGCTAGCTCGAGCTAACTGTGTCCGTGTGCAGCTGCATTCAACGAACACAAACTGGGATCGTTACTTTAAAACCAGTCTGTGTTTCTGTGTAGTGGGAACGCACGTCCGCGTCCTGGAGCAGCTACTTCAGCCCCGCTAGCCCCACACTCAGCCCCGCTAGCCCCACACTCAGCCCCGCTAGCCCCCCGCTAGCCGCACACTTAGCTAGCTGCAAACTCTTTGATAACGTTACAGAAAGAGGCAGCCCCCTTCCCGGAAGTGCGAGGCTTATTTCGGTGCACGGAGCCGCCCGCGTCCCGGGGTAAACCCACCGGGTCGTGCCGCATAGCGTCCGGCGCCGCGGCCCGGTGTCGAATCCCCGTTTAGCGCAGTAGAAACAGATATAAACAGCAATGTTTGAATTCCTACCCACCGCTCATGACGACATTCGCTGTCCGCGAGCCTCGAACACCGAGCCCGGGGAGGAGCCCGCCCCGCGCCGCGCGGCCAATCCGCGGGCGGCGCGGGGCTGAGTGACGGCCAGGGTGGCCAATCGGTTCCGGGCGTCTTTGTGATTGACATTCAAGGCGACCAATCAAAACGCGGCGTTTATGTGCGTCACTTAATGGAGGAGGGTTCGGCCAATGGGGTGTCGAGGTTGTGTTCGGCGGAGGCGGCTCCCTGGTGTAAAATCCCTGAACGGACGAGTGCCCAATGGGAGCAGGAGCTCGGCTGATTGACGTGAGCTCCGGCCAATGAGAGGCGTGAGGGGGATGTTCGGCCAAAACCGGAGTGACAACCGGGCGGACCAATGAGCTGCGAGTAGCTGCACCGTTAACTGCTCCTTATAATAAAAGTCTAGAATTAAATTGTGTATTTGTTCTGATGATTTTCAAACAGTGATTCATGGTTTTATTGAATCTCATCTGGTTGGTTGTGAGGGAGTTTGGTAGAATCCTGTGTCAGGACCAGGAGTCAGAATCTGATGTGACCCAGAACCAGGAGTCAGAATCTGATGTGACCCAGAACCAGGAGTCAGAATCGGATGTGACCCAGAACCAGGAGTCAGAATCGGATGTGACCCAGGACCAGGAGTCAGAATCTGATGTGACCCAGAACCAGGAGTCAGAATCGGATGTGACCCAGGACCAGGAGTCAGAATCTGATGTGACCCAGAACCAGGAGTCAGAATCTGATGTGACCCAGAACCAGGAGTCAGAATCTGATGTGACCCAGAACCAGGAGTCAGAATCTGATGTGACCCAGAACCAGGAGTCAGAATCGGATGTGACCCAGAACCAGGAGTCAGAATCTGATGTGACCCAGAACCAGGAGTCAGAATCTGATGTGACCCAGGACCAGGAGTCAGAATCGGATGTGACCCAGAACCAGGAGTCAGAATCTGATGTGACCCAGAACCAGGAGTCAGAATCTGACGTGACCCAGGACCAGGAGTCAGAATCTGATGTGACCCAGAACCAGGAGTCAGAATCTGATGTGACCCAGAACCAGGAGTCAGAATCTGACGTGACCCAGAACCAGGAGTCAGAATCGGATGTGACCCAGAACCAGGAGTCAGACCGAGGAAGATGAATCATCTGCAGCTGAAGAGTTTTGAAGAGACAGAGGGTGCAAAGGAAGACTGATGAGCTCCAAAGGGATGTTCATGTTGTGTCAGTGTGAAACTGATGCAAACAAGTTGTTTATAACAAACTTATGAGACAAAAATATGTCAGACGTGTGTGTGTGTGTGTGTGAGTGTGTGTTTACTCATTTTTGTTGCCTCTTTGGGACCCTTTCCTATGTAAACACTGACCTTGTCAGGACCAGTGGACCTCATGGGGACCAAAGCTCGGTCCTAATGAGGCTCAACATCTTCTCTGACGTCCTGGTGAAGGTCAGAGATCAGATAAGAGTTGTGGTTAGGTTAAGTTTAGGGTTAGTCATGAATTGGTCGTGGTTAAGGTTTGGGATAAGATTGGGTTAGGCCGGCCACAATGAATGGAAGTCAATGCACAGTCCTAATAAGGATAGTGTGTGTTTGTGCATAAGCAATTTAATTGGCATTATTTTAATCTTCGACTGTTGTTCATCTTGGAACTTATTGTTCATAAGCCACTAAAATGATGGTGAGGCTCATTTTTTAACACAATATAATCCGCCTAGAACAAGGTGGTTGTTCTCTGTCGTGAAGATTATTGTAACTCTGACTCGGATCAGATTCTGAACACTGGAGACTCGTCTTCTCTAGATTAGTCTTATGTCACAAAACAAACAAACAAACAAACAAACAAACAAACAAACAAGGTCTGCCATGATCCCAGCTCTGTCAGTGCCTCAGTGAAGATGTTCCAGTCGTGAGCGTCAGTCCCATCTGTCGTCAACAATCCTCCCAGTTGGCCCCCAGCACTTCAGTCTCTTTCTCACTGGACCTTTCACATCCACAATGCATGTGGCCCTTTTCATACAGGCTTCTTCCCAAAGAGTGCACTTGACCTTATTCACATCCCTGCTGCTCCCGCCGCGTCCTGCCGCTCGGCGAGCGTTTTTTAAAGTGCTTGGGAAACGAGAGTCTTGCTCTTAGCCGGAGCGTTTTCTCCCTCCTCACCTCGAGTGTGCTGCGGTGCTGCGGAGGAGGAGGATGCAGATCCCGTCTATCACCTTCTCCCCTGGCTCCTCAGCGGTGAGCCTCAGAGAGAAAGAGCTGCATAATTTAACTGGGATATCTCACTTCTTCACTTAACAGGCTCCTGGAACCAGCCCAGGTGTCAGCTGCAGAGTTCTCAGCCTTAAACATGTAAAAGGAAATCACGGATTTAAAAAAAGGAGGAAAACTATTACGCAGCTTCACGATGTTAACTCACAGATATGAAAATCACAGCTGCATTTATATCTCACATTCATGTCCATGGTGGCCGCTCTATAGTTTGTGCTGTTGCTTGGATAATTAACACCAAACTTACCTGCAGCTGAAACTCAGTTAATCGAAAGCGACTCAGTGGAGCTCGGCTCTGCACCGAGGTCCAACAGCCTCCTCGGGGAACCACATTGAAAGTCACCAGATCCTGATTGTTATTTGGATCTGCACCAAATATATGTCCGATTTTTTTAAATCAAGATCCATGAATTATTCTCTGAGAAATCAAGGAAGATGATGACCTATGGAATAATATTATAGAAATTAAAAATAAATTCACGAGTAGTTATTGTGTGATCCTGCGAACAAACAAACCTCCGTGGTGGAGCTGATGAAGCAGGACAACAGCTCCTGAACTATCTGACCAGGACCAAAGAAAGTTTCTGTATTACTGAAAAACATCCCTAACATGAACGTCTGCTGTAACATCGGTCTCCAAAATGTCATCTGTTCAAAGCCCAAATGTTTTTAACTTCCAACTTGATGCACATCACATCCTTTCACCAGGTTTCCTGCTTTTGTGTAAAACAAATGGACGGGGGGTGAAAACCTTTTAGTTTTTAAACATAAAAGTTTTTTTCAGCTTTGAGGGAATATATTTCTGATATGCTCAATTTGTTTTAATTTCTTTTTTTGGGGGGTTCGGCTGAGGATCAGGGGGCGGATCCAAGAAGTTTGTTTTTCAGCATTTTCCGTGATTTCTCAGAGAATTATTCATTGATCTTGGAAAAATACAGCATATTAAGAGGAGTGAATATTTCTGAGTGTGTGATTTGGTGCAGATCTAAATAAAAATCTGGATCTTTAGTGAATTGAAATGTGGTTTCGTGATATGAACTCTACTGAGTGACCCTCTAGAGTTTCATATTTTTAAACTTTAAATGTTCAGAAGAAAAAACTCCAACCAACTCATCATTTCAAAAAATCAATTTCACCATAAACACATTCAAAAGTAAAAATTACGACACATACCAACGTTTATTTGTCTTTTTCTTCTCTTTCTTTTTTACTGAAAATGCTGAGCGGGTCGCTGCAGCTTCAGGGAACTGAGAAACAGAGTGAACAAAATACACCTGGGCATCTCAACAAATAAAACCGACAGGTAGAGAGCGTCGAGCGGACGGACACACTCCATGAGGCAGGGCACGATGGGAAGAGATCAGGCATCTGGGTTTAATCTCAAAACCTCCCGATGCATCAACTCCAAATTCAAACCAATGTCTCAACATAGATTTGATGTTTATTTACAAAACTCCTTCATCCTCCCGCCTTCAGTCCCAATGAGCTGCTTCACTGTAAAAGATAAATCTGCTCTACGCCACTGTAGCTCTGTTAAAAACCTAGTTTTATATATAAAGTGAATTTTAGTTCTTTCTGTTGACTGTGGAGTTAAATGTTTGGAAAGAATTCCTCAGATATCAAGTGTCTCCCTCTGGTGGTGTCAGTGTAGGATGTGATGTACGAAGCAGCTCAGAGTTAAATACCTCCATCTATCATTATTATTATTATTATTATTAACAAAACTAATTCTTTAAAAGAATAAAGATTGGAGGCTGACGTGAAGACGGACTGAAGGGTTCTCCAGTGACACCAGATGTTCTGAAGGTAGAACCCACCCAGGTCAGACTCACGTCACCCGATCGGGACGTTCAGTGTACGAGGGTTTTTAAACGCAGGCGCTCTCTCACCTCGCTGCAGATTCACCTGAGTGACCTGTTTCCATCCCGGCCAGAGCCGATAAAACCTGTGTCTGCTGCAGAGTCACTTCACCTGGGGGTGAATGATCATTTCAAACTAAAACAGGCCCTAGATCTGTGGATCAGTGTGGACGTCGGATGAATCTATAGCAGGGTAGATGTGTTTTTAAGTGTGGATGAAGACCTAGTGTTTAGGAGACACGGGTGAAGTGGACTTGAATAAATAATGATTTTTAATTTGGCGTATTTCATTGATTGTTGTAAAAAACGTTCCTGACAGCCGCGTCTGGAGCTTCTGAAAAATACCATGAGCAGGACGAAGGCATCAGGCGCTGCTGTCTGATCAGAGCAGAGTGAAACTCAACAGAAATCCAGTCTGATCAGCCGATAAAGAAACAAATGAACTTCAGGTTGAGGAGTTATGAAGAGTTCATCACATCTGTCAGGGTCAGCTGGTGTGACAAGCAGAATAAAGTTCTGATTTAATCTAATCCATCATGTCATTTTGCAGAACAGTGGAAACTTGATTTTGTCAAACACACTTCTCTCAGCCTCCATCTCTACGACACGCGCCGACTGTCCGAGTGCTCGGCGATGGTCGTGTGTGGCCCTGCCTCGTGTGTGTGGCCCTGCCTCGTGTGTGTGGCCCTGCCTCGTGTGTGTGGCCCTGCCTCGTGTGTGTATCCGTCCTGAGGGCGACGGTTAATCCAGAATCACTCATCTTGACAGAATGGAAGGAAAAACAAGAAAACGGCAGCAAACAACAGTTGTAAAAACTGACCAGTGCATTTGTGTTTTCAGAGTCCAGTTCAGCAGGTTTCGGGGAAATTTGCAAATCAAGTTCAAAATTTCCTTTCGTTTCCACCGACATGTCTGCAGGCGAGAACGTCTCTGCCGTCCCTCCGCAGACGAGTCGGAGTCCTCGGCAACGGCACAACCTCAGTTTGGAAACACTGTCCCTCCTTTCATTAGTCCAAATCAACAGAGAGGCGGTTCTGTCCCCCCGTCCAACCGGACACAGAGATTTTCAGGGACTGGGATCGGCTGATGCTGGAAGACCAGTTCAGATCAGTCCTCCACACAGAAACCTGGGCAGACACAGGAGGACAGTTAGCCACATGCTAATTAGCTCAGAACAGGAATGTTATCAGTCATTTGAAGGGTGGAAGAAGAAGAATTTTTTCCTCTCTCCTTTAAACCTGAGTTAAATTCAGAAGAAAACTCTGTTATTATAAATCAATCAAATCAATCATAGCAGCTAAAACGAAACAAACTCACTTGAGCTGAGAAAATCTCTGATGCTACGTCTGTGACTCCGCCTCCTGCACGGCTCCCACCACCCTCTGGATGCTCTTGATTGACAGGTACATCTCCTCCTCCGGGTCGTAGTAATAAAACTTACTCAAGTAGGAGATGAGTGGTCTGGACAGAGAGGAAGACAGACACGTGAACATCTGTTTGTTCTATCAAAGCAGGTAGAGTCAGTGCTAAAGATCTGATTTGAGAGACAGGTGGGATTTCCCTGAACAAGGCCGAGGTTCGGTTTGGTGTTTTTATAAATAGACCGTCTCGTTGTGCCACACAAACATCAGGATGGTGTCTAAACGAGCAAGTGACCGACAGGAGCCGAGTACCTGGGCAGTGGAAGCTCCTGGATGTGGTCGATGCGAACTATCTGTCGGATGCAGAAGCGACAGAGGTGTTGTAGTGACTTCACGTTGCTGAAGCGAGACACGGGATAGAGCAGCTGAACTGGAGTGGGAGGAAGCCCTGAAACACACACACACACACACACACACACAGACACACACATTATCACCTGTTAAACAATAATCTGGTGTCGTTGGGATCTACTCCTGCTGCCCTGTTTTCCAGTGTAAATGTGTTTCCTACTGTTTAAGAGCTCTTGATTGGCTGAACTTTAACTGACATTCAAAGGAAGTAATTGTTGTGTATTCTTAGATTTATTTACATTTATATAATACAAATAAAAGAATAAAAGGAGTTCTACGTTATTGCTCTCTGTGTGTATTTGCTTTTCAAAGGGTTTAACCTGAGCCATGTAACACTTCATACGGGGTGAGTTGTGTACAGCTGCTAAATGACGTCAGATACACAAAGTTGTGAGTTTTTAAAGGAATCGGAATCTGTATCAGGAAGGAAAGATGTGATCGGAACATCTCCGGTAGCTGTAGTAGTAGTTTGTTCATGTTTCTGCTTCGTTCTAATGGTTTGAATTAGTTATTGATGATATGAACAGGCTGAGACTGACTCCTGATTGGTCGAGCAGCTCCACCTTCACTAGATGCAGGTCCCACTCAGCTACGACCAGATCACAATCATACACGATGCAGCACGGACACACAATCAGATATATTCCTCCTCTCCTCCGTCTCTCAGGCACGTCTCACATCCAGCTCACATCCCTTTTTGATGCACGAGGATCTACGACCTATATTTTACCTGGGACTCTGGAGCGCAGGAAGTAGAGGAATTTGCCGTTCTTGGAGTGCATGATGGCTCGCTCGATGAACTCCACCACCGAGTGGCAGCGGTCCTCAAACTTGGGGTGACACCACAAGCTGAATGTCCCTGGAGAGAGAGAGAGGAATGTTTTTCTTTATGTGTCGTACGCAGCATTTTATCATATATAAATCATCCCCACGTTAATTATGAAACATCGGCATCTTTACAGTTTTCTGTGTGTGTCAAAGCAAATGTCTTGGAGGAGGACGTTCAAAGTCATGTTCCCTTAGATCGTGTGAGCAGAGGCTGGAACAGCTTTAAGAGGACGAGCTGCGCAAAAAATGAAAATTGTTGCTTATTTACAACGAAATGACCTCAACTTCCTGGAACCTGTTTGTCTCTGGGAGCGAGTCAAGCGTCTTTAATGTCAACGTCATGGATAAAGTCGACATTTCTTCTTTCCACCACAGGAGATAAAGACAGTTGTGGAGGTTGAACTGTGAAATATCTGGCTGGGTTTAATATATTGATCACAATTCATTAACAACTACATTTAAATAATCCCTATAAAATATATATATATATATATTACTGTATGTGTTCATGTGAAATATTAAAATATAAGATACTGAAGTTAATATCTTAGTTGATTCACAGGTCATTTAGGTTTTATTTTCACCCAGGTCAGCTTTTTTGTTTGTGGGATAGTTTCATTGTTGGTTGTTTGGTGAATTTGTTGAGTGGTTTGTGGGTTTGATGGTTTGTTGGTCGGTCTGTTGGTTGTGTTTAGTTGTTCCCCCACAGACGACCTCGTGCCTTCGGGGTCTCGCCCACATATCAGGTCTGTTCGTGAAGCAGTTGTCTGCAGAGCTTGATCTCAAATAACACAGAGAGTAGTGATCATCAGCAGGACTGATCAAGGTGCTAACGTGGCTACAAACTGTGTGTGTGTGTGTGTGTGTGTGTGTGTGTGTGTGTGTGTGTGTGTGTGTGTGTGTGTGTGTGTGTGAGTGTGGACTCGCTCAGAGCTTGCTTATCTCAAAGCCCCCCTGCTCTCGATCTAGTCGAGCCTCAATCCGTTCATGCAGACATGATCGTGTTGATGTGAATATGTTGTGTCAGTCGAGGCTGAGCGTCTGAATAATGAATGTGTTTCCAGGCATGACTCTATAGCTTTATGATGATGACTCATTAATGTAGAGCCCCGTTTCTGTAGGTCCTTGTGTGTGTGTGTGTGTGTGTGTGTGTGTGTGTGTGTGTGTGTGTGTGTGTGTGTGTGTGTGTGTGTGTGTGTGAATCACCTTGTTGGTTTGTCACACATGTGGCGTTGTGAGCGTTATTCATGCTTCAGCTCTGGAGTGTGACCTTATTGACTCGCTCTGAGGTCGTGTTTGTGTTTATTCTCTCTTCTCTCGTGGCTTTACGGACTCTTTGTTTTGTTCAGTTGGTCTCACGCTGTTCTCTTGTTGTCCTGTTCTTACGCTCGGATTGTTTTCACGATGTTTTGTGAAGAAGATCCCGAATCAAAAGTGACGAATGTAACTTTTTAAAAGTTGTTATCACAGAAACATGAAATATTCTTGACTAAAATTAGAGTTTCACTTCGGAGAGAAGTCGATTTTGAACTCTGAGGACTTTAGGGATTCTGTTCTCAAACTTTGTCCTAAACTCTTGAAAGTTGTTACATTTTACACAACAAAACAATCTGAATGTCTACACCTCTGTAGATTAGATCACTGCAGACTATAGATTAAATGAACCAGCAGCGTTTCCTGATCAACAGTAAAGTTGATCCTCAGCCAGTTCTCATCAATCATTGAAAAGTTGTTTTTAAGCATAAATGCAAAATAGCTGATGAGGACAAACTGCGGTTTTTCCTTCAGTGTTTTAATAAATTTAAAATCCGTTTATTTGAATCAGTTTCAGTTTGAGGGCAGAACTTGTAGATTTTCTAAAAGCTTTCACTCAAATACCAGTCGCCCTAAATGGCCCTGCTTGTGCTCTGACATTTTGTCGCTTGCACTCAGGTTCCCTGCGCTCCAGCTTCAGCTCTTCTCCCTGCGCTCATGCTGCTTCTGTGCTCGTGTGAAACTCGGACTCGTGGAATTGCTGTCTGTCAACAGTGCCCAACCAATAGAACTTTGACTTTGAAAACGATGACGCCTTGATGGAACAGGAGCCCTATATGAATCAAATGTATTATAATGAATATTATTATTGATAAGTCATGTGACATCTGATGTCTGGCGACTTCCTCTGATATTTACAGAGTCTTACTCTGGGAGCCTCTGATCTAATAAATCACTCATGTCACCGTTTATCTGCTGAGTGACGATGGAACCAGGAAACAATCACTCACTCCATCATCGACACGATTATCAGAACAAATCTTTAGTCGAGTATTTGACTGAAAACTGCTTTTGTCCGTCAAACACAGTTAATCTGCTGCTGTGAACAAGCTGAATGTAAAGAAGTACAAGTATATACATGTGCTGTCTGTGTGTGTGTGTGTGTGTGTGTGTGTGTGTGTGTGTGTGTGTGTGTGTGTGTGTGTGTGTGTGTGTGTGTGTGTGTGTGTGTGTGTGTGTGTGTGTGTGTGTGTGTGTGTGTGTGTGTGTGTGTGTGTGTGTGTGTACTCCTGTTCTAACTTCTATCTTTGTGAGGACCCGTCTTGACTGTGGACATGTTGGTAAAGTGAGAACCTCATCTGGTTTTGAGAAAGCGGTTCAGGTCACTTTATGGTACAGATAAAGTTCAGGTAGATGTGATGGTTTGGGTAAATATCTAAGTCCACGGTGGTACAGTGGTTTGCACCGCTGCCTCACAGCAAGAGGGTTCAAACCTCAGGTTCAGGCCTGTTAGGTTTGCATCTTGCCTGTGGGGGGTCAGGGCTGCTACCAGGATTATATTTCATAGTAGGCACAAGAACTGCTCATGCAGTAATGTCAACATTCGCACATACGACTACTCCGCAAGCGAGCACGTTCGATTCCGCACAACTTCAACTGGATGTCACGCACAATAAAAGCCTTCACGACACAGGAGCACAAACAACGGTAAAAAAGATCTGGGAAAAGGGAAGAAGTGTGTAACTCACTCTATCGAATGTGAACCCAGAGAAACCTGCAGGAAAAGGCTGAAAAACAAACTCCCTCATTGAAAAGCTCAATGTGTCTCGAGACAGGAAAATTAATCTCTTCCTCGAGCACATTGTTCCATAAATAAAACATCCAGAGATGATCTGCTGTATTTACTGAGATAGGATATTCACCGTTGCCAGCTCTGGTGGCTTCTCCCCACAATCCAGAGACTTGCAGGTTAATTCCTAATTGATAACAAACTGTACATGTGTGAACACTGTGGTCAAACATACGTGTTCCCTGCGTCCTACTTTCTTTTCACATCTTTCTGGTCAATTGTAAATGTGAAGGAATGTTTTCCTCCCTCGTGTCTTCAGGCTTTAGATCTCTGACTAAAATCCGTGCTTTGTGTTTCTCTAACTGTCTCGTAGCGTCCGGCCGGCTCATTCCCAAATGCCAGTTGCCTTAGCAACCAAGGTCATAGTGCGAACCCTGTGTAGTAGAAGGTATGATGAGGTGGAGTCATAACAGTCTGTGTCAGTGAGCTGCTGCGCTGCAGGGACACACACACACCAGAGCTTCATGTTGTGGTTCCATTAAGAATGAGCATATTTGGACATGTAGTGAGTATGATATGATACGGACGAGTTTAAATATGGTTAACTCGAGAGGATCTGGAGGATATTAAACATATTAACTGAGAGGCTTCTCCCGTTCACCTCCATCACAAGACTGCAGCTCCACATTCAAATATACGACAGGTTGTGTGAACCCCAGAAGAAGTGACGTACTGAAACTCTGGAAGATGTCCAGACCCAATCTTCTAGACATTTTCCACAACATGTCTGAAAATTGCTATAATGTGTCTGTGTGTGTCTGTGTGTGTGTGTGTCTCACCTCTGTAGTGCTCCATGCGTGTGTGGTGCGTGACTCCCTGCGACCTGAAGCTGAGGCTCAGGATGTATCGGGGGTCTGAACTGTCTCGGACCAGGAAGGATCCGTCCGGTTTCCCCTTCAGCTTCATCTCTGCGTCCTCCCAGTTCATCGGACCCCAGTACCAACCGCACTGCAGCCGGAGACACCAGCACAAGTCTTACTTAGTGCCAAGTCACAGCACACATCATCTACACAGTCTATTTATTAGAACTGGTGATTTATTTCAAGGAGACATGTGAGGTTTCTTTTTGTTTACTCAGTTTACTACAGAAATATTAGCAGATATTCACATTCCCGAAGCGGGAACTTGTGACAGTTTTGCAGTGACGTGATTGGGTCTCACTTCGCCCGTCTTACCTTCTCCAGCTCCCTCAGACTGGCGGTGAAGTTGCTGGCCTCAGACCGCCGCAGTGCACAGAGCATAGGGGGAGGAGCCTGTCTGGACGGGGGTAACGCGTCCACCGGTGATGGGGTTGAATGAGGGAGGGCCCGGAGGAAGGCGTCTAAACAAACAAAAACATTTAAAAGTCCCGTCTGAGGAGGTTTCAACATCAACACGGCACAAATTACAATCAAGTCATCATTTAGTTAATTCAGATGAGACTGAGGAGGAGATGGTCAACACCCCCCAACCCACCCACCCCCTAACGGGTCTTACCATTGAGGCTGAGACTGTGCTGGATGGTGGCGTGGGAGGGAGGAGGAGGAGGAGGGAGAGGCAGGGGGAGGGACTGCAGGGAGGCGCCCATAACTAGGAAAGGCCCAGGCTGAGGCCCGGCTATGTCATCTGGAGGAAGGACAACAAGGAGAGGAGAGAGTGAGGAAGGACGCCAGGAAGGAAGGATGCAAGGAAGGATGCAAGGAAGGAAGGAGGGAAGGAAGTAAGGAAGGAGGGAAGGAAGGAAGGAAGGAGGGCAGGAACAAATAAACAAATGAAAAACAACAAGGAAGGAAGGAAGACATTTTCAACACTATCAGACAGAAAGCCTCAGTCGTCGTCCTCAGTGTGTGTGTGTGTGTGTGTGTGTGTGTGTGTCACTGAACTTCATTGTTGTCAAAAACAATTAAAAACACCTCAGTGAACCAAACTGTCGCACTGGGTGACATGTTCCTTCATTACTCTGCACACACACACACACACACACAGCACTTTATTTTGACACACACACACACACACACACACACACACACACACACACACACACACACACACACACACACACCCGCTGCCCCAAATACTCAGCAGAGCAGCCCTAACCTTAATCCACCCATCAAAACAAACGCAGCTTCCTCCTGCTTCAGCTACTTTTACTACAGAATCAAACTCTTGACGTCTTTTCTGAAATGAATGATCTGATCTCACGTCTTCAGCCAATGGGCTTTGAAAGCACTGAGCGACAAACTAATGCGTTATTGGTTTGGGTGTTTTTCATTGGTCGTGTTCACGGCAATAACAACACAGAATATCTCCATCTTCAGCTTTTGAAGAAATCCAACACGGTGCTTAAGGCTGCTGCATATGTGGGTCAGCAGACATCAGAGGCTCGGAGCAAAGGAAAAGATGCGATAAAAGGTCAGAGAGTGGTCCTGAAATTAGAAATGAGGGGATGAACCAAAGCCCTGATACTTAGTAATATAGTTTTAACACGTCAAGTGGTTTTCCTTTCTGTTTGGGGACCAGGCGCCTGCATTAGGAGTCTGCACTTCCCTTTACTCAGCTGTAGACTGAGTCAGTCAAACATCTGCATCAACGAGTCCCTGAGTTTTCATTCCCCTGATTCCGTTGCCACCTCGCCGTCGACTTTGTCTTTGCGTCCAGATTTCAAATTCAATCTGTAGTTTGCCGCTGACCTTTCAAAGCTCCGCCAATCAGATTAGAGCAGATTACAAAAAACTTGCTCTGCATCCGAGTTTCCAGAAATGACAGACGAACACAACATTTGACTAAGAGAGAAAGTAGCAGCGCTTCCTCTCCAGTAAAGCCTGTAACTTAAGCTGCTTGCTGCCATTTTCCTCACTGCACATATGACGCTGTTGGGTGTGTGTGTGTGTTCAGATGAAGAAGAGGAGGAGAGAGGGAGAAGCAGGAAGAAGGCGAGAAAGGTACCTAACAGACTGAGACTTCGGCGTGGAGGAGGGGGCGGCGTGGGAGGGTGTGGCGTGTTCGCCCCTCGCCGAGAAATATCCACGTCCACCAGAGAAACAGTCTCACCTGAGAGAAGCAGAGAAAAAGCAGTGAAGGGAAACAGAAGGAAGGGAAAGTGAAAGAGGGAAGTGAGAGTAAAGAAGAAGTGGTTGGTGTTTCTGTGTCTTTGCCTCCTGTTGCTGCAGAGAGCCATTAAAGCTGCAGCAGGCAGGATGTTTATGGAAAATTACACCCAGCTAATCAGCCTAAATCACGGCAATAAAAAAAAAAAGAACGAACATCCCATCATCCTCACTAATTGAGATGCTGCAGATTCACTGTTTACTAAAGTGAAATTCTGCAGCGAGGGAAACAAACTCAAATGTTGCACGAGTCAAATCCCAAGCGTCTCGTCGGCCGCGGGGGAAACGGGCCTCACCCACATGACACCTCTGCCTCCATCGTCTCCTCAGCGCCCGCCAGAAACATCACAGGCCGCGGCCGGGCGGGTAAACATGAGCGTGTGGTGCTGTACGGGACTTTGGGTTTGAAGGATTTCAAATAACTCGGGCCCGCCTCCGATGGGACCGCCAGTGCTGCTTTAATGTTTCTGTCTAATTGGTGGTTGAGCCCCATGTGTTCGTCAAACTACAGAGAAACATTTTCAAGAAGCAAATTTAGTAAAAGCTGGAGAGTAACGTGGGACAGGAGACGAGTCTCTGAGCCCGATGGAGGTGATGCTGAGTTCCAGACCTCCTCACCTTCTATACCCACAGGCCCTTTGTGCTGAAGCAGGCCTCGTCACCAGTTACACAGTCGGACTGGTGACAAGTGTGTTACCTTAAAGGTCCAGTGTGTAAGATCCAGGTGAAAGGGTCTATTGGCTAGTGATGTTTTCACTAGTGTGTTTCATCTAAATCGTATGAATTGTTGTTTTCTTTAACGTAGAATGTGCCCTTTAGGTTTAATTACTTTATGTTTACATCAGGAGCGGGTCGTCTCTACGGAGGCAGCCATGTTTTTTACAGTAGCCCAGACTGGACAAACGAAAACCCTTTTCAGTTTTTATGACAACTGAAGCTAGCACAGGTTCTCTGTCATGTTTGGAAGCCGAGGGTGAGGTGAGGGCTGTTCAGCTGCAACATGACGCTTCACCACTAGATGTCACTACATTCTACACACTGGACCTTTAAAAGATGACGTTTGATGGTTCACAGGCTACATCCACAACATCTAAACGCAGTCTGTCCACATCCGAATCCCTGCTAATCCCTGTTTTGTCCTCTGGTTTGGGTGAAGTTAGAGGGAAGCAAGCGTCAGTGAGGGAGACAGATCTTACCAGTGAAAGCAGAGAGGGAGGCGGAGAGGGAGGCGGGGGAGAAGGCACTGTGGGCCCTGGTCAGTCTGGGCTGGTGGTGGCTGCAGGACGCACAGTAACACAGTCAGAAGAAGAAGGAGGAGAAGAAGAAGAGTGCGGAGAAGAAGTGTTAGTCGCTGCAGAGGCTCAGAAAATTAACTCTTTGAGTACGAGTGTGTGTGTGTCGGCGGTTCGATGCTCTCAGCTCTGGTGGTCAATACTTCTGAATGTGTTTTTTAATCCCTTCCTTCAGCGAGCTGCTGTGAATACCGACGAAGCAGCGGCGGGGGGGAGGACACAGGTTTGAAAAGTCTCTGCAGCAGGAAAGCACGAGTTCCTGGACATCTGAGAGGAGGCAGCCTCCGATCCACCGGAGGACGGAGCATGTTGAGGCTCCATCAGGATTCAAAACGTTTCTAAAGGCCCCTCACCTCACACACTTCTCACCTTTAGGAGGACGCACCTTTGTTTGGCTCTTATACCTCCTGACCTACATCTTTTCAAGCTTATTTACAACTTCTGGACTGTGTGTTCTGGAGGGAAGTCACAGTAAGTTCACATGATAGAGCTTCATACATGTACAATGTGTGTTTGCTCCTTTGAGAGGTAAGACCATCAGGCCTCAGTCAGTGTCACAGCACACATCAGGCCTGTGACAGTGCTGAGGGTCATGTTACATGCTACATGCTACATGCTACAGGTCATGGGTGGGGGGGCTCACCTGTCCGCGTCCTGCTCGGCTCCAGCAGAGCTCGCCATGTCCACCAGGCTCCCGGCTGAAGACACCGAGTATGTGACCGAGGGCCTCTTGTCCAGCAGGTGGTTGGAGCCGCTGCAGCTTTTAGTCCGGAACAGTTTGCTCAGGCGGATCTTTAACGAGCCCTTTTTGGACTTGCCCGGAACTTTCAGGCTCTTTTCCGCCGCCCGGCCCGTGGGAGTCCGCGGCGCGCTGGCGCACCGCTCCGGGCGCCTCCGGGGGGTCGACGCCTGGCTCAGGTTCGGACTCGTGGCCCAGGGGGAGCTCTGGACCGGCGTGGGTGACGGGGACATGGCTGAAACCTGCGCCACGACCTCGGAGTCCCCGGAGCTTACCTGCGCCAGGCGGCCGGCCGCGCTCCCGTGGAGGCTGCACACCTGGGTCGCCGCCGCCGGGGCCAGAACCTCCACCTGCCGCCTCAGCTCCGCCTGGAAGCTGCTGATGGAGAAAGCCCCGGACATTTTCTGAACTATTTCCCTTTTCCTGTTGAGGAGAAACTCGCGGCGTCCGGTCTCGTCGTCCGTCTCGTCCTCCGGGCACTGCTCCATGCCCAGGCCGGCAACATCCCCGCTCCCCAGCCCCTCCAGCACCAACAGAGCGTCGCTGGTCTCTGTGGGGTCACCCCCGGGTTCCACTCGCCCTCCGCCCGGCCCGTGTGCACCCTGACACGAGCACTGCGGGAGCTCCCCGGCTTTAAACAGCATCTTGGGGACCGCGCCGACCCCGAGCTCCCCGAACCGCCGGGCCAGCTCGAACACGGCTCCCTCTCGGTCCCTGGAGGCGCAGCCCCATTTAGACTCGATCACGGTGAGAGGGTTGGATCTGTCCGACAACAAGGGCCACTCGGGCGGGGTGGAGATGAGTCGATGCCGGCGGCACAGCTCCGCGGCTCCCTGCATGTCCGCGGACACGGAGATCCGCTCCTGCTGCGAGTCCCCGGGACTGTTGTTGTTGACAGCCGGGCCGGAGCAGCCGGAGCCCGGGCTCTGCTCCAAACCCACCGCATCCCTCGGCTGATTCCGTCGGTCCAATTCTAAAATCCCCTCCTCGTTCCGCATTATATTGGAGAAGACCAGCAGCTGAGGCCGGAGGCCGGGGCTGGGAGCGAAGTCAAAGCCCTGGGCCTCCATGGGGCTCTGCGGCGGAGCAGGCGCGGACAGCGGGGCTCTGCTCTCCGGCAGCCCGCTGTCAGGTGCAGCCGTGCCCTCCCCGCTCGCCTGGCCTTTGTTCAGGCGGCCCCCGGGATGCTCGACGCCCGCCGTCGGATCTCGGCTTATATCCAAACCCGCCTTGACGCCGCTGTGAGCCAGGACCTCCTTCCCCAGCCCCGGCACCACTCCTCCCGGCGGCACATTCCCGTTTTCTGCGTCCAGGCGGTCATCCTCTGCCGCGGACACCAGGCGCATCAACACGAAATCCGGCGACATATCCTGCGCGTTGTTCATAATTATTCGTCAGGATCGCGAGATGAGAATTATCGGGCGATCTTCACATAGCGAACCGCGGATGACTCGTCCCTATAATAAAGAAAGGGCCGAGCGGCTGCTCCCGTTACCAGCCTAGAAAAACCTCGATGTTTTCATCCTCCTGCGCGACGACGGCCCCGCATCCATCTGTCACATGTGACGGGGGATGAGTGCAGCTCGCTCCCGGCAGCAGACGGACCCCTGGGTCAGACATGCGGTCTGATCACAGCCGAATCAAATCCAGGAGAGTCTCCGGTCAGTGACCAGAGCCAGGCCCCACCCGCTCCTCCTCCTCCAGCCCACAGCAGCTCCTCGCACCGAGGAGGAACCAGTGGCTCTGTTCCCATCCTCAGCTGAAGACCAGTCCCGTCACATGCATTTACCTTCAGCTTCTATTTGTACACTGGATTTATTTAATATGCTATGTTTGCTAATCCAGAGTTCACATCCTTCAGTTCAGCTGCGAGAGTGTTGTATTTGTTAGAAAACAAGTGTCTCAACCTAATTTAAAATAAGAAAATTATAATATTAATAATAACAATCTGGAAAAACAAGTTTACAAAGAGCTTTAGAGACAAAACAAATCATCAATTAATCAATCAAATTGTATCTGTATGGCCCATATCCATTAATCACAGTTTGCCTCATAGATCTTAACAAGGTGGGACATCCTCTGTTCTTAACCCTCAACACGAGTACAACTACTAAACAAACCTTTTAACAGGGGAAAGGAAACGAAGAAACCTCAGAGAGTCGCATGTGATGCTGCGTGGAATAGATAAGATAAGATAAGATATATAAGCTTCGATAACACAGCCGGCTTTAGGAATTCTCTATGTGGGAAATAACACGAGTGCCATTCAGGTTTATAAGTGATGTGACAGAGGGAACATCAGCTGGAGTCATGGACGGATACAACACGGTATCATCAGCGTAACGGTGACGTGTAAAAACAATAATGGGCCAAGAATAGTTCCCCAAATATCAACATTATCGTCACTTCGCTCCAGAACAATCCTTGTAGGACAGGTGGGTTTATAATCTGGATTAATGTTCGAGCCTTCAAGCTTCTAAACGTCACTGCTGGGATTAACCTTTGGTTTGTGTGAGGGAAGTATTGTGGTTTGAGTTAAAGACCCCACTCGGGTGAAGGTAAAGATCTGTGATCACCATGTGACATCAGAACATTTAGAGAATCCACAACTCCACAGTGAGTTCCAGCTCATTGTTCTTGTGTCTGGACCACGGCCGACCTCATGGTGTGAATACTGGCTGCAGCAGGACGTTGGTATCAGAAGCTTTTAGCTGTGAAGAGCCAGAAATGAGCCTCAGGAGGTGGTGGAGACCAACAGCAGAGTCACAAGAGAGGGAATACTGGACTCAGATTCAATACTTCAGACACAAACATGACTCCTAATGAGTCAAAACACAATATAAAGAAATACAAATGTTTTCTAACAACAACATTGTGCAGACATCTTGTTTTTGTTGAATCACAACTTTAAAAAAATCATCAGAAATGTGACACGTTTTCAGAGATCAACAGAAAATCGGAGGATGTTCAACCGGAGATGAAAACGAAAGAAATAGTAAAAGGATAGAATGAGTCAAATAGAAGAAGAAGAAGGATTATAAGAAAAGAAGACGACGGAGATTCAGGTGAGGGAAGCAGGATCTGGAGCCCAGAGAGCGGCTGAACACGTTAGTCCATAGAAATTAAATCAAAGAATTAAACTCTGTGATCGGCTGCGTACAGGAGACACTACGGTTACAAACCTCGTTGTTAAATTCCACCTCACACGAGCAAATCGTCTGAGATGTGAAGTCAAAGCTCGTGATTCATGTGCGTCGGCTCCTACAGGTGTTTTTGTCAAAGAAGAAGAAGAAGTAGAGGTTTGTTTGCTAACAACGCTAACAACGCTAACAGGAGAAACACGCCGCCTTCATCATGGGTGTCATTTTGTGCCCGAAACGTCCGAAACGAAGAGGCGCTGGCTTACGAGGAAGACATTTTGTTTTGGCTGTTTTGCAGAGAGAAGGCTGAAACGTGGATTGATGACTAGAGTTTGATTACTGAACTGTAAGAAGCTCTGTATCTCTGTATCTCTTTATCTCTGTATCTCTGTATCTCTTGCTGTGTTGAGGCGTCCGGCCGTAAACTGCATCTCACACAACATCGAGACTCTGCTTCAGCTGCGTGAGATTCTCTGTGATTGTTCATGATCGTTCTTTGGCACTATTTATTCTTATTGTTTCCCATTGTTGGGACTTTTCTTTGGCCACTTCACTCCTGTGATGGAATCTGAAGCGGCGTTGGATTGGAAAGGGTCAAAGTGTAATCCTGTGTCAACGGGGCCCAAGGCCACTAGCTCGCTGCCAAAAGACGTTTGGTAGAAGAATTGATTTGGTTTGATGGGGGGGGTGGGGGGCCCACAGGCTCCTTTTTCCTGGGGACCCCACAGGTTCTTGAAGCGCTCCTGTGAACGATGGATGTAGATGTTGCAAGAAAATTCGGTTAAATGAAGTTCAGACCGAGAGGAAGAGAAAACAGGATCATAAACTAAAGTACTGGATGAATGAGAAAATGTACCTGAAGAGGGCGCTAGAAGAAAAGTCACCAGTGGTACAATTCACCCTGAAAGGAATGTCGTGCTTTATCAATTTGAAATATTTCTGCCTGGTCCGAAGTGGAGGAGACAGCAGGAGAACCAAAAGTAAACAACAACAAACAATCAAGTCAAACTTTCTCCATAAGCTCGTCAGCAGTTTTCTTCTTATAGACAAGTGCAGAACAAGATTAACACTTATAAGATGTAACAAGACTTTAAATCTAATTAGACATTACTAGAAATTATACATTCTCCATTGTACATTACATTCTGACAAGGATCTAACAAGAGTCTTATAAAGACCTCACAGTGGGAAATAATGCAGTATCCATGGCAACAGCCTCCGTAGCTGTGGAGCTGGATAACAACTGTTTATTAGGGTCCAGCTGTTTATTTACTGTCTAATGAAGAACATAATATTATGTCTTATTTGATTTAAACTTGTTACGTCTCTTTAACGCAGGGTAAAGACAAGCGAGACCAATATTTCTTACAATAAAGTCAAACTTTGAGAGTTTAAGGCCTGAAACGTCTCACAGCCAGAAAACAACAGCACCGACTTGGGGTGATGCAGTAATGTCACGTGGCAGGCAGATGGCGCTGCAGGCCATCCAGCTGTGATGGAGGCTGCTGCTGGAGACAGATAATGACAGAGAGGCCATTAATCCTGTGTGTGTGTGCGCGTGTGTGTGTGCGCGTGTCTTCATATCGGAGGTTTTATGTGGAGTAATCAAACTAACACCCTTCCCCTGCAGAGCTGAATATTGATGTGATGCAGGCCGGAGGTCAGGGGTCAGCGGCGAGCAGCATTAATGTTACACAACAGCTTCATTGTCTTGTGTAGTAATGTTTGTTGTTTTGTTTGCGTTGTCTCATCATGTGCATCTAATCGTTTTCATATCATATTATGTGTTGTTGGTTTGTTATTTTGCAGGATTACGCAAAAAACTGCTGAACTGATCTCCATGAAACTTTGTGGAGGGGCGGGGCCTGGCCCAAGGAAAAACACATACAAGACAATAAAAGTGACACGGTACAAATATTCAAATTACACATATTATTTTTCCATCCTGTCAGCTTCACACCTCACACGTGTGTTGTTAAGGTTCCAGTGAAGTGCAGCGTTGAATGTGGTTCCATTCGGACCCTTGATACGTTCAATAGACCGTCTGAAAGTCAGGTTCTTGATGGGTGAGGAGGAAAGTTTTAGGGATTGATCCAAAGAATGTTTAAAATGTAAAGTTTTATGTCAGAAGTTATGTTGTGTGTGAGCAGAATGTGGTGTTTAACTGACGGCAACTTCTCTTTAAAACTGCACGAGAGCAGCTAGGAACATGATAAGACTGCAACAGACACACACACACACACACACACACACACACACACACACACACACACACACACACACACACACACACACACACACACACACACACACACTCAGTGCCTTATTGTCTTCCTCCAGCTCGACTGCAGCACCTTCGCCTTCTGCAGTGAAGTCCCGGGGTGGGGGTGGTGTTTGAGGATATGTTGTGTGTGTGTGTGTGTGAATGGAAGGTGATTTTGTGTGTGTGGGGTGGGTGGTGGTGGGGAATTGGGGATGGGGGGATTCTCAGAAACCTGTTGCCATGGTCACCGACACAAGGACTCTTGCCTGCATCACTCCTCCCAGTGAGAACGCTTCATTTCGCTCTCTCTCTCTTTCTCGCTCCTTCCCTTTTTATTTTTTCTCCTCACACTTCTGATGCAGCATCTCTCATCCAGAGTTTGGTGCATGCACACACACACACAGACACACACACACACACAGACACACACACACACAGACACAGACACACACTCACACAGACACACACACACACAGACACAGACACACACACACACACACACTCACACAGGGAATTCCCTGACATCACAAAAACAAGAAAGAATGAAATCAAATAGCTTCTTGTTATTTTCATGTCTGTGATCTACAAACGTCAACTTTGTGTATTTATCATATCCCTAAGTTTATGTGTGTGTGTGTGTGTGTGTGTGTGTGTGTGTGTCTGTGTGAGTGTGTGTGTGTGCGTGCATGTGTGTGCAGTTAAAGAGCATCCATCCACTCTTCCAGTGAAGGAGGGGTTAATCCATCCATCCATGCGTCCATCAAGGGGATCCTTGATGGACGCCCAAATGCAGCAGAGCTTAACCCTCATCTCTCACCGACTGCATCATCCTCACACACACTCACACATATACACACACATATACACACACTCACACTCACATATACACACACTCACACACACACACACATATACACACACTCACACACACACACACAACAGATGTACCACTCTCATCACCTTTCAGCACTGATGAACGTCCCTGTCGATACGGAGGAGGAGGGAGGCACAGTGTGAATGAAGGGATGAAGGGAAAAGAGGAGAAGAGAGGGAGGTGATGTGAGAGAGGGGGTGAGGAGTGGTGGAGGTGGGAGGGGGGGTTTGAGAGAGAGAGAGAGAGAGAGAGAGAGAGAGAGGATGGTCGAGCATCACAGCAGCCTCCGTCAGATGAGCTGAAAGCTCTGTGGAGCAACAGATAGACTGAGAGAGAGCGGGTGAGAGGAGGAGAAGAAGAAGAGTGAGGAGGAGAGAGAGTGGGAATCTACTCTTCTCTCTTCATCCCTCCATCTCGACAACACGCTGCTCTCCACCTCCCGCCTCCTCCCACCAGACATGGGGATCCCCCAACTTTGAGGCTTTTCCCTCCTCTCCATCCTCCTCCTGCATCCACCCATCCCCATCATCCCCTCCTCCTCCCTCCATCCTCCTGCATCCTCCTCCTCCCTCCATCCCCATCATCTCCTCCTCCTCCCTCCATCCTCCTCCCTCCATCCCCATCATCTCCTCCTCCTCGCGTGTATTTTGCTCTGGAGCCTCACGGGCGGCTGAACACTGGAGGAGCTGACGGAGCGCAGAGATGCAGGGATCTCTCCCCCTGTCAGCCGCCGCCTCCTCCCACCTCCACCACCACCGAGGACACGCAGCTTTTATGACATTTTCTTGCGAGAGCGTGCAGGAGCGCAGGGGGGGTGCGCGCACGTGCCCGGGCGGCGCACAGATGGATCAGTGCGTTCCGAGTGTGATGGAGACAAACACCCGCCGCTGCAGAAAGTGCGGAGCTCTGCCAACATGTGACGAGTTTTCTGCTCAAGTTTGACTGAAAGAGGCTCCGAGCCGCAAAGAGAAGGTGTGTGACCCCCTGCTCCTCTTCCTCCTCCTCTTCCTCCTCAGGATGGATCCTCTTTGGCTTCTTCTTCTGCTCCCATCCCTCCTCCGAGCCCAGGTGACTCCAGACTCCACACCAGGAGTCCTGGTGGAGTCAGACAACAGCACCGAGTCTTTGACAAACAGCACCAGAACTTCAGACCCCTCCGGGAGCTTCAGACCCTCAGAGCCTTCTGGGTTTGCAGCCACAGCTTCAGAGGCTCCCACACAGGAGGAGGATGACTGGACTCCAGCTGAGACCTTCTTGTACACGGGAGACCCCTTCACTCTGGAGGTGGCACGCTGCTCACGGGCGTACAGCTCAGTGGGGCAGACCGGGTCCCTGCCCATCGGCTTTGGCCCCCCCCTCCGGCCGGCTCTGGACGCACTGGCAAGTACTGCCAACTTCCTCAACATGATCTTCCAGGCCAGTGACCTGCGGGAGAGCACGGTGCAGGAGGACATGGAGTGGTACCACGCCCTGGTCCGGGCCCTCCTGGAGGCCGACGTGCTCATCCAGCAGGCCCTGCTCACCTTCGATGCCGACCCCACCAACCCGGTGCCACAGCTGGTGCTCCGAGCCACCCGCAACCCCACGGCCAAGGTGCAGACCATCATCCTACAGGACTTATCCAAGGCCTGGGGGAGCCTGCACCCGCCGGCCCCGGCCCCCGACGACAGCTGGTTCACAAGCTTTAAGTTCCCAGAGTCCAACCAGCCAATGGCAGCCCTGTCTAAGCGGGTGCTGCTCAATGACCTCAGCACCTTGGACACGCCCAAGTGGGGGCAGGGGGACAGCTACGTGACCAATCGCAGCGGGGTGCGCTGGGCCAGCGCCCCCTTTCTGGACTGTGAGGACGGACGCTTTGTGCCAGGATGGATGCTGACGCTGTCCACGTCTTTCTACGGCCTCAAGCCCGACCTGACACCTGAGTTCAGGTCAGGGCCCACACTCTAACACACACTCTAAACACACACTCTAACACACTCAAACACACACTCTAACACACACTCTAACACACTCACACACAAACACACGTAATATCTGGTTGCTCCAGGATTATGTGACCAATGTGTGGACGTCATCAGTTATTGTTACTGATTCATCTCAACGAGGTGAACATACATCTTCCTCAGGATATCATGGCTCTGAGTAAATTAAAGACTCTCTCACATCCTTCAGTCTTCTTGCAGGTTTAAGTTATTTAATGTGGACAGAAGTGACCAGCAGCTGTTGTTTTATGCTCTTTACTGGAGCTTCTCTTGTATTTTCTGCCAGTGAAACATGTTCACAACCAGGGAGACATTTCACACAAACCTCAAACTGTGACTCTTTTCTTTTTAAGTACGTGAAATGGACAGAGGTGTTGAAAGTTCCAGCTGCAGGTTTTGTATTTCACCCTCCTCCGCCCTCCAGAAACATTTGATCAGCACGTGGGATAAATAACGTTTGATTCAACAGATATAAAATCTTACATTTAGAAAGAGAATCCATGTAAAGGCCACACAGGTTTCTGCAGAGGAAAGTAACGATTAATCTGAGGACACTCACCTGTCCCTTGTCTCTCTGCGTCAGAGGTGTGATCCGTGTGGACGTCAACATCCAGGACATCGACTTGGACCAGTGTGCAACGGGAGACAGCTGGTTTGCTGATACACACCAGTGCAACCGCACCAGCATGGAGGTAAACACGCCGACACGAGGGCCAGAGACAGAAACTAACAGATGCTAATAAGAGTTTTTTACAATTCAAGAGTATTGTTTATATGCCTCCACGCTGGCGCCACCCAGTGGCCGGAGGCGTTATGTCTTCAGGTTGCATGCCCGTCCCATTCTTGTGAACACAATATCTCAGGAATGAATCGAGGGACTTTCTTCAAATTTGGTACAAACTTTAACTTTGAATCAAGGATGAACTGATTAGAATTTGATGGTCAAAGGTCAAAGGTCACTGTGACCTCACGAAATCCTTTTTGTCTGTTGAATGACCTCAACCAGAACCTGCGTCCTACTTTGTGAATACGATATCAAAAGAACGGATTAGATGGATCAACTGGTTGGCTTTGGGCGGTCAAAGGTCAGGGATCTCAAATCCCAGTTGAAGTCAGTGCAGAGCTGTTTCATAGTTACTGGTTATTTCATATTTTTGTACTTAACAATCATTTACAGCCAAAAATATGGAAAAAATAAGTTAATAATCCCCATAGTTATAATTGAAGTGTGGAATATTTAGTAGATGGTTCAAAGTGGTGAACATTGGCTGAGCCCAGGACAGTGTACATACTGTACATACTGTACTGCACCTTTGATTAATGAGCCATCAGGATGTCCCCTTTTTGTGTAACACAAAATCACGCTAAGCCCATCAGCCTCATCGGTTAATGAAACAATCATCATCATCATCTTTGGCTCAGCGGGTTGGAGTTCGAGAGCAGCAGTGTGGTGGTAAAGAGGGAAATGTGAATGTTCGATGACTGGTTTGTCTTTCACGTCACCTGGTTCCACACTTTCATTGGTCGGGCGTTGTGCCATTTGAGAAACAACCAATTAGAGCTTTGCACAAAGTATTAAGATAAAGGAGAAAAACTGTCTTCACTGCAGATGATCTACTGAGGAGCATGAGGCTCGTTCACACCTGGTTGGGTTCAGAGCTTCAGACTCTTCAGTTCAGTCTGAACCTGAACATCAGGTGTGAAAGGTTCCTCAGAGCAGAAGAGGAGTTCTGGGTCTGGATCAAACTGAACCAGGTTCTGTTGGTTTGCAGTGAAAACACTTTGTTGGAGAGTTTGGACTTTTGGACCAATCCCAGGAAGTAGAGACAGAATTAAACAATAGAAGAAGAAAGACTACTGACAACACGCCCACGTCAGACGCCGTCTACAAACCAATCAGAGTCAAGTACAGGTAGACCACGCCCACGTAGGTGATGACGACAGGACGAACGTATGTCAGACAAAACTCTTTAGTCCCTAAATGACAACGTGAAACCAGAACTAACAGATCAGATGAAACTATGAACAAACACATGAAGCTTCAGACTCTCAGAGAGGAAACGTCCTTAATGTCTTTGCAAACCAGCGAGAACTCAGGAATCCTGGTTCCCCCACAAGAGGTCAGAGAACTAAGTGGTGAACTGTTGACAGATGTTAGAAGAAGCTGACCTGTGGAGATCAGAAGTGGGGTTTGGTTCTTCTGAGGCTGAACAGGTTGGAACCACGGATCTAAAGTGGAGACAGTGTTGGAACTGTGTAATTCATGTTTGTGACTTTTAGTTGCATCACACATATTCACTCGTAACTGTTGGCGACCTCTAAAAAAGCCTTAAGCCCTTTCTGTCTGCACTAATTGCTCTGTTTTCTGCCTTTTATCCTTTAACTCATTCACACTTTCATTCCCCTCCTCCATCGCCACCAGTCTTTCTGCGTCAGTCGCCCTTTTCCCTGCCGGCCCTTCTGTCCAGACCCAATCCTCTACCTCTCATCTCAGCCATCTATTTAAAGATGGCTGTGCTGGGTGGCGGGCTGTGGGATGATCTGATGGATTATGGCTCTAATCCAGCCCGCTGACATACTTCCCCTTTATGCACCGCACTCACAGGAGGACTGAAAGACAAGAGAAGAACTGCCCCTAAAATCCCCAAATCCACACGCCCCCTGTGTCCTACCTGAAGGATTCAAAGCCTTTCACTCTGCAGAGCATGTTGTTGGTCACCTCCTTGTCCCCTCATCACGTCTCCTAAGACCTCGTCCTGTATCGTCCTATCACAAGTCGTCCCTCGTCACGTCTCGATGCGTCTTATCTCATGTTGATGTCTCTGTTTACATCTCAGTCATTTGGGCTTTCAATTTCCAACTCCACACATTCAGTGTTCGATAAACCTGCAATGAGTTTTCAATGTCTCTGCATGGAGGTATCTACGGTTTCCAGGTGCCGCTGCAGTACTTTTATGGCTTTACGATCATGTTTCCACGTATAAGTACATGTATAAAGGAGTTTCCAGTGTTGGAGACGTCAGCGAGCAGAGCGCGGGACATGAAACAACACAAACACACAAGATTCATTTGATGCAAACAGACCTTTTGCGGCCGCGCAGCGTGAAAGTGTTTGACAGTGATGAGCCCTGGACTCAACCTGAACGTCACCGATGAGGGAATCTGCTGATTTACTATCTGTTGAATTGAGATGCAGCCATGAAGAGAATTAAGTTGACCGCTGCATATAATCCATATCACATTAATGTTCAGCCCGCGCATCAGGTCCATGGACATCTGAAGAGGGTCACGAGTTTGTACCTATGTATGTATGTATGTATGTATGTATGTGAGGCCAGTGTGTGTGTGTGTGTGTGTGTGTGTGTGTGTGTGTGTGCGTTGCGTGCGTGCGTGTGTGTGTGTGTGCGTGTGTGTGTGTGCGTGTGCGTACATGGGAACAGGATTTCTCTAGAAAAAGGATAAAGCTTTCAGTAGAGGCATTATGTGTCCATTTAGCTCTTAACTTAGATTAACACACAGAGCATCACCGTGTGTGTGTGTGTGTGTGTGTGTGTGTGTGTGTGTGTGTGTGTGTGTGTGTGTGTGTGTGTGTGTGTGTGTGTGTGTGTGTGTGTGTGTGTGTGTGTGTGTGTGTGTGTGTGTCACTGTCCCGAGCATCAGTAGGAAACAGAGTGAGAGAGTAATGTGACCCTGTTTTTTAACCTTCATTCATTCAGCTTCACAGCATCAACAGGAAAATGATTCAAATTTATTTCAACCTGAGACTCGACATTTGTTTGGTTTTTAATCTTTTTCTCTTAATCTCTTCATTTAAACACTGAACTTTATTTATACACACGATTATGAAACAGTCTCTGGGCGTGGACACGTAAAATAGACCCCCCCCCCTTCTTAATGTTTTTACTACTCAAAGGAAAATACTACAAACTGAAAACGTCCCTTTCTCGTCTGCAGTGTGTGCCAGCACCAGGCCGGGGCTTCCGCCTGGGTCAGTACTGCTGCCGCTGTAAAGAGGGCTTCTTCAACCCGGAGATCTTTCCTCTGGACTCAGGTGAGTGGATCCCTCACCTCTAACCCCTGAGGTTAATTCAATACCTTCACATCGTCCTATTTCAGAGTCACTGTTGGAGCATCGAGGTCCCACTGATCACAAACACTTGAACAAACATCAGTGTGGTAAGAACGACCTGAAATGACAGAAACCATGTCCCATCTACCAACATGGAGGAGGTGGGGTTTATGTCCTATACTGCAGCCAGCCACCAGGGGGCGATCCAGATGTTTTGGGCGAGCGGCCATTTCTCTATAAAAGCTGTCATCACCAGTGCAGCAACGTGGACAGAACTCGTGAACATTTGGGAATCGAACCCAGACTCTTTGCAGGCTAAAGGTTTCCCGCCTGCTTATCTGGTTATTTCACAATCAAGAGACACATCTTGAGTTTGAAGTCACATGTGCGAGTCCCTCACGTGGGTTTGTGTAGGTGTCGATGCATGTGTCTGTGTGCGATGCAGATGGTGGCCCTGTGAACGCGAGTGACGGCGGCGGCGTGTGTTACCCGAACATGCCCATCTGTCTCCCGTGCTGGCCGGGCTGTAAGAGCTGTGAGGACGGCGCCCCCTGCTGGGTGCAGGAGGACTGGCTCCTCAGGGCCACCGTGTTGGCCATCCAGGGGGTCTTCATGCTCCTCATCTTCGTCAGCATGCTGGCGGCCTACAGGCATCGTCGAAACCGGGTGAGTCAGAGCTGTTGGCTCAGCGGAGCCGCCGTATGGAGCCGATGAGCCGGGATGCAATATGTTTAAATTCAGCAAGAAATATCAGAAATGATCACCAAAAAGATTATATGATCTTTGAACAACTTTCTAGAAAGTGGAAACCTGACGTTGGGCTTTTCTTTTTAAATGGAGTTAATTGAGTATCTGCTGCACAGCTGCTTGAAACTTTCATGGTTTTCATGAAACACCTGCAGCTCAGATGACGTTTGTCTCCACAGCTGAGACTCAAAGGAGTTGAAGTTTATAAAAGCCAAGAAATAATCATTGGTTTATTATGTTTTTAAAAATAACTTAAACAAGTTGAACAGCTTGAAAGCAAGTTGAATTCAGAATGATTCAATTTGACTTTCGCTTCGTCGTGGTTAGCAAAGAGAAAAGTCCTAAACCTATTTTCACGTGTATTAAAGGGACTAGTTTTGCTATTGCTTGGCCGCAGCTCTGGTTTATTGGATCTGTAGTTTCTTCACTCGTTTTCCAAATAGTGTTTGTCTCTGAATCGAATGTTTTATGGTCACGATTCATCTCGTCGCTGGTCTGAATAAGACATTTACTTCTGGAACCAGAGCCGTTCTACAAGTGGACGCTCAGCGTGACTCTCTCCTGGGTGCGACTTCACCTGAGATGTACAATCTACACAAGACTCTCAAATGGTGAACGTGGTCCTTTCACCTCATCATCTCACGACTTGTTCTCCTCCTCCTTCTCCTCCTTCAGCGGATCCGAGCGTCCGGCCTCCTGCTGCTGGAGATGATCTTGTTCGGCTCTCTGCTCCTCTACTTCCCGGTGAGTGTGTGACCGGTCGGCTGAGAGTGTGGCAGATTACAGCTCTTTACAGATCACTGCACGGCGCCACGGATTATATCATAATGGACGATGCGTGGGGGGTAGTTGGAATGGGGGCGTGTTTGTGTGCATAAGAGGAAATGGGGGGTGGGTGGGCGGTCGGCACTTTCACAACGCCAATCCATTTTCTGAATCATTGAACCAATTAAAGAGTGATTACGTCGGCCGGTCGTGACTTTTCGCCCGTTTCTCTCAGAGTGTCGGTCGATGTGACCTCATCCCTGCGGACGCTGAGGGATCCTGCGCTCGGAGATTATTGATGAGTGATTACTTTGAAAGGGATGAATGGTCTCGGCTCCTCTTCACCACACACTGGTGCCGTGGTTCAAAGTGGGATAATTGTCGCGTTTAAGCCATTGAATGTTTATGTTGGAAGAAGAACTCGGGGTCTCTCAATCAGAACAGGTTCGGAAGTGTCCTCAGGGATCTCGTCCTCTCCAGGACAAACAGAGACGCTGATCAAATCCAATCCAAATCATAGACTGTTTATGAACATGGACGTAGACTCCGGATCCAGAAAGGGAAGCCAAGGCAGAAATGCCTGGAACCTGTCTTCTGTGTAGTGACCAGCAGGGGGCGACTCCTCTGGTAGTTTCTATAGAAGTCTATAGAAAGTGACTCTACTTCTCACTTTATAACGTCAGGAAACATTCAGGAGTTTATGTCTCAGTCTCTAGTTTCAAGTCTTCTTCAAACAGCTGATGTTCATTTAGTGAATTATGATCATTTAGAGTCAAACAGACCATAAAGCACCGGCTGTATTGGGGGGGGGATACCACAGTGTGATTGACAGCTGGTAGTGTCCAATGGGTGCAGATGGAAGGTGTTAGTGGGCGTGTCCTCTAGCTCTCAGTCAGGCTCCACCCCCTGCTCCTCCAAATATGTTTTTAAAAAAAAACAAGATGGCGCTGGACAAGATGTCGAACTGAGGCTTCAAACCAGCAGCTCACAAACCCACGGGTGACGATTAGAGGATTAACCCGAACCCCAAAAGATACGAGGAACCTTAAGTGTGGGAGCTTCAGCATCTCAAACTGAGACTCCGACACGAGGACCCTGGCGAGCGGCTCAGTCTCAGTCTGACAGAAACTCCAGTGACGATGTTCCAGCTGCATTTAGAGAGCAGCCTCTGTGACCGTCCTCCAGCAGCCCACTGTTTGTAGATCAAACCACATCTGACCCCTCGCTGAGATGAGAGAGCGACCTCTGACCTTTCATCGGACTTTCAGAGCTACAGTAAGATATGTGGGCTGCAGCTCACCTACAGATTAACAGGCAGAATAGAGCGGCGCCCGGCGAACGCATTCCTCCACCACGGTTAACGGCAAAGTGATTTCTGCATCAGGGCCGGAACCACAGATTAGATGAGCACGTCCCTGCTTTACTTGAGTGACAGGCGTCTCAGCCTATCACACTCGTCTTGCCTCAGATGAACCTGGGTCTCCGTCCTAATTATAATCCTAAAAAAAATAATCCCAATTCAGGCAAATGACTGTGGATTGTGTTCTGTAGCAGCCGAGAGGAAAATCAAATCAGGCCTCAGAAGTGAAACCCTGAGGTGTTGTCATCAACGTTACCTCCATGTTTGATTCGAGGGGAATTTCAGCATCAACATCCGGACTCGGAGATTATACGTCCACGTCTGTCTATTGGACGACAAGTGGAAATTAGCAAAGTGCTGAATATGGTTCATATGTAGTTCACAGATTAAAACCAGGATGTCACTCAGAAGAGCACAAACCTCCACAACGCCCAACTGTCCACATCTAAACTCACTGGATCCTGGTTTATATTTGACACGGAAATAAAAGTAAATATTTCTAAATAAACAGCAAGAGGATGATGCAGAGTCGGAGGAAGTGGTCTTCATAGGCCGGGTGGACCACGTCCTCAGAGGGATTCAGACCCTAAGTCTACGTCAGCTCTCCTCTGACGGATCAACCGGTCCGATGACTCCTGGAGCAGCTCCGTCTGTAACCGAGACGTCGATGCTGATTAAACCCACCGTCCTCTGCACGGCGTCTATACATGTTTCCCTCTGAGGACGTTATCCTTCATGAGTGGTTTTCAGCTGATGCTCTTATCCAGAGTGACTGACACCGACTGAGCTTTAGTTCCTGGATTACCGTCGTCCGCTCTGCTGTCACCCACTGAACAGAGTGGGAGGTACGACCTGTTGTTGACTGGGACCAGCAACAGGCAGGGTTCATGCTTTTAGTTTGTCCGTCACGTGAATGTGATTTGTCCAGAAGGGAAGTCAAGAACAACTTGGTGGTCAAAGGTCAAAGGTCTTTTTGGCCGTTAGTCAAGAATCAAGGAGCTGAGATTTTTTTTTAGACAAATGATAAAGTGATGATATTTTCACTGTGACATCATAATACTGCAAATACACGTTTCTGACAGTGAAAATACCTCATTTTAAACTTATAGTCAACTTACTCTTTCTCTCCGTCCTGCAGGTTTTCATCCTTTACTTCAAGCCGAGCACCTTCAGGTGCATCCTGCTGCGCTGGGTCCGAATGCTCGGCTTCTCCATCGTCTACGGCACAGTCACTCTGAAGATGTACAGGTACGTTTACATATTTCAGTTTTCAGTTCAAAACCTGAAGATCAACTGTCCGTCGGTCAATTAAAACCTATTACTACTGTTCTAAATAATCAGAATTCAGAATTAAAATCTAAAAACAGAAGCTGGAAAATGATTCAAGACAATGAATCTAATCTTGATTGTGATTTAAAGAAAAACAATTAGCAGCTAATGCACATGGGAAACAAATGATGGAAATGTAAAGATAAATCAATAAAGTGCATTTAGATATAAATGATATAAATGAGTTTTAGCTGTGTGGGGATGATTTGATAAGTAAAAAAAAAAGATAATTCAAAACGAGCTTAGCTACTTGTTTTCGATCTTGATGAAAATCCCCTCGATTGAGTTTTTACTTCTTTCACCGACACTTTGTCTTCAGCAGTAAAACATTCACTCTCGCCTCCCTCCAGGGTGCTGAAGGTGTTCCTCTCACGCACGGCCCAGCGGGTGCCCTACATGTCCAGCCTCCACCTGCTGAGGATCCTGGGAGTCATGCTGATGACGGTCAGCTGGTTCCTGTGTGCGTGGACGGTGGGCGTCCTCCAGAACCGCGACAGGAACATCCCGGTGTTCGTCACAACCAACACGACAGAGGGACAGGGCTTCAACCTGTGTTACCTGGACCGCTGGGACTACATGATGGCTGTGGGTGAGTGGCAGCGGTTAGAGACTCAGCAGTTTTCAGCAAAACAATGTTTCATTTATTCAGTGAACTGGATTTACTGAGAAACTGGGATGAGAAGAAACATTTTTTAAAGCTCAATCAACTCAATTTGATCATATTGTGACTTAAATTATGAACCTTTTTTTCAACCTCTGCCCAACTCCTTTTATTTTACATCTAACTTCTCACTGACACCAGCCGTAACTTCTTGAGGGACAGTTTATATATTATTTAGCATCACAATAATCATTTCCCAGATGGATGTTGGCCACTTCTGACCTTCTTGTCGGCCTGAATAAATAGATTAATACAGATGTGGCCCTTATTTGGCAAACATGCGTGGCCCTAGGTAAGGTGTCATCTGGATGTGATCCTGAAGCGACCCATGTGGTAAAAGGTGAATATGGCCCAAATAGCACAAGACCAATTCTGGCCACCTTTGGTTGACCAGCGGTATTTCTATGGCTACTTGTGGCCCAGATCGTTCCACACCATATGTGGGCCGGATGTGGGACGAAACCATTTAATGTAACAAACAAACTAGAAACACATGTTATATATATATGATATATAACATGTTAACAGATTGTTAAATTAAGCTAACAAAGAAATTCTTGATCCACACCAAAATGTAATGAGTTCTTCTCGACCCAAACCTCAAACCTCAAGTTTCGTGGTAATGCGTCCGGTAGTTTCTGTGGAAACAGGATAGAAAATATCACGAAGTGTTAAACTGAATTTCCATCAGTCCCGACTTTTCTTCTGACTTTTCTTCTGCCTCAGCCGAGCTTCTGTTCCTGTGCTGGGGGAGCTCCCTGTGGACCGCCGTCCGGCCGGTGCCCTCGGCCTTCCACGAGCCTCGCTACATGGGCATCGCCATCCACAACGAGCTGCTCCTCTCCTCCATGTTCCAACTGTTCAGGTAAACGGCGACAACGTGAGTGACCACACGTGCAAACAGCAGCTGAGGGGAACTGACGTCTTCTCTCCGTCTCCCTCAGGTTCACCTTCCCCTCTCTCCATCCTGACTGGATGTTGCTGCTCTCCTTCACGCACACTCATGTCACCATCACTGTGACGCTCGCCCTGCTCTTCATTCCCAAGGTAGAAGTTCATCGATTCTAAAGTAGAAGAAGGAGTGAGAGTAAAAAGATGTTTCCTTCTGTCAATGGGACATTCTCACTTTTAAGGCTTGAAATATCATTTAAATTACACTTTTTGCATTTGAACATTCAGGTGTTGTTGTGTGTAGACTGCAACATGTACGTAATATGTTTTATATTTTACATATAATGGCAATATATATATATATTTGTAATGTGAGTTACAACAAATACTGTGTTAAAGAAATGAGCTCATACATCCATCAAACATCCGTCTCCTAAATATGTCTGAATCCAAAATGTCCAATCTCACAATGTTTAAGAAAGTGATTTAAAAAAATACTGTATCTGCCGCTTGGTCTGAAGCTGCTTCAAAGTTTTACGATGAGCTTCTTGGCCCATTTCCTGTCACGATCAGAAAGGAAGTTGTTTCTGATTAACAAATGGATAGGGGGGAAAACACTTTACCTTTTTCTGTGGGTGGAATCTTTGCTGAGCTAAAGGTGGCAGAGATAAAAGCTCAGAGGTGATTTTAGAACATCACCCTCAACAGAACTTTGTTAGCTTCAGCTTGGTTTGTTAGTGAAATATACTTTTGGTTATCGTGTCGGCATCTTTTGGATACAAAGGAGTTTATGAAACTGTGTTGGACCAACAAGCATCTTAACTGAATGTGATTGTCAGGACTCTTCTGACTTGATCCACGTTCCACAACATCTTGATAATCTCGTAAACGCATAACATTCTCCTTTGCAAAGTGTGGACGTATGAATCGTATACGTTTGTTCCTCAGTTTCTTCACGTGTCCAAGCCCGGGAGGGAGGAGATCGCAGCAGAGGTGTATGAGGACGAAGTGGACCTGCGGCGCTCGTACCTGAACAGCAGCTTCCACTCGGCTTGGAGCGAGCACAGTGTGGACCCGGAGGACTTTCGGGTAAACTCTCTTTTCCCTTCAGACCGATGTTATCACTTCGCTTTGGGACATCATTTACAAACAGTGGAAGAAATTCCAAAGGTCACATTTAAATAAGAAAAAAATAAAAACCTAATTTTAACCATGACCACATGTAGACTCACTTAAACAGATTTTAAATGAATGATAATTAAATTATAAATGAACAGGAGATAGAGTCAGACGTAGAATGTTGTATTCTACCTTTCCTCTGACTTGTTACTGTCCTTGTCTTTTCCTCTTCTCCATCAATTCAACCATCTCCTCAATCCCTTCATCAACCCCCACCCTTCTTCACATGCACCAGGATGAACTGAAGAAGTTATATGCCCAGTTAGAAGTCCACAAGACGAAGAAGATGACCGCAAACAACCCCCATCTCTCAAAGAAGCGGAGCTCTAGATGTGCACTGGGGAGGTCCATTATTAAACGTATCGCTGAGATCCCAGAGTCCATGAGCCGACAGTGCAGCCGCGAGGACAGAGATGGATCCTTCCACAGCAGAAGTGTGAACATGTCGGACTCTTTCAGGAGGAACCCAGACGCCGTCAGTATCAGTTACAAAAGTTCAATGAAGTCCCCGTCACCGTCCATGCGCAAGTCCCAAAGTGAACATCACTATGTCAGAGAACGAGACGCTTCCATGCGCGACTCCATGTTAAAGGCCAACGTTGTGAAGACGCCCTCCCAGCGATCTCAGACGGACTCCTTAGATATTCCTCCAGGGGTCTGCAAGTCCGCCAGCGCCCAGAACCTGACTATTGATATCAACCTCCTGCATCCCGATCACACCAGACTCCATAAGTCCTGGAGCCTCACCTCCACCACCGCCCATTCTATGGAAAATATACCAAAGGTTAACAGAGCCAGAACAGTGCTGACCAGGTCCCGGCAGAGCATTTCCATCAGTGACCAGACCAGGAGTGCTCTCCAGTCCGAGTCGTTTGACAAGGCGGAGGTCTGTCCTTGGGAGGTGGAGCCAGAGCCAACAGGCGATAGGAATCAGAAGCATGTCACCTACGCAAACTCTGAGGACGGTGAGGAACAAAGGCCAGCATCTCCACAGGTACTTGTCTGTCCCTGGGACCATTTACCGCCTGTCCAGAAGACTCCTTCTGAGGACAGAGGACTTCAAGGTGAAAGTGAGTCACCTAAACCACAAGCTTCTGTTTCTGCAAGCGCACCGGGCTCTCCGAGACCAAAGTTCACCAAAGATCAGCGCGTCTTCTCCTTCCGCACCACCACCAGTAAGTGGCTCTCTGTGAAGTCAGCCATGGGGTCCATGGATTCAGGAAGCAGATCCAGTAAGGACGGACATTTAAATAAAGAAGATTCTGTCTCACAAAGAAGCCAGGAAAGTGCTTCTACAACACCCAGATTGGGAACATCTAGCAGGCGTCCAAGCATGGAGAAGAGGTCACTGCAGAAAAGAAGCATGACGACACCAGAAGGAAAACCATGCCTTGTAAAGCAGCATGCAATCAGACTGTCCTCTGGGGATTCCTCGGACAGAAGCCCAAGAAAGCTTGTGATTTTAAAATCTGGCGTATACCCATGGGACATGGATGATATGCAAAAAGACGGCACCTACGAAAATGTGTTTCTATCAAGGCAGAACAGCAAACGCAGCAGTATCAGCTCCTGGGACACTGCTAGCAGCTCAAGAACTCCTTCAACTCACAGGAGAGGCAGTTACAGAATTACTCCGGTCCGCAATGTGGCTCATGCAGATGTGTGTCCATGGGAGGGAGCTGGTGCTCTGCAGCAAGGAGAAGGACCAAAGAGGCAGCAGAGCCTTAAAGCAGATGTCTGCCCTTGGGATTCCCAGGTATCTGAAGTATCTAATGTTTGTCCATGGGACTCTCAAGAGCAAGGGAATATGAGAAGACAAGGGAGTGGTCGTGGTGAAGTGCGTCCGTGGGAATCTGCAGATATTCCTGTTATTTCTCGTGCTACTCTGTCCAAAGATTCACAGAGACAACAGTCTTTGAAACCTGCAGCAAACATATGTCCGTGGGAGACGGCAGAATCTCCCCAACCTTCAGTGAGACAAGATAATGAATATACTAATATTTGTCCCTGGGATGTTAAGGACAAGGCTGAAGTCGTATATGAAAATCTAAATCCTTTGGAGACCAAGGGAACGTTGGCAGTTCCCCATCGACAAGAGGTTATGAAACCTGCCACGTGTCCTGGTGCATCCACAGAAATGGTAAACAATGAGCAACAATTCAAAACAGTATCCGCTGTTCACGATTGGGGTAAACAAGGGACCAAGACATCGGAAAGTTGTCCATGGGAATTCCCTGATCCTCCTCAAATCGTGGAAGTTATTTGTCCGTGGGACGAGGGAAGCACAGAGCCAACAAACACAGACTCATCTTCACAAATGACCATCAAGGTAGATGTGTGTCCCTGGGAAACTGGAAATCAAGAGGGACCAGGAGACTCACAAGAGGACGTCTCCGCTGGTACAGATGCACAGATTCAGACTGAAGGAAAAGACAACACAAGAGTAAATGTATGCCCCTGGGACACCGAGTCCCCTGAAAGAAATGTAGCTGCCAAGATGGCATCACAGGGGCTGGAACGACAAGCAGATGTTTGTCCATGGGAAACTGCAGGACCGGAATCAGGTAAGCCAGAGACCCCCAAAATATCCGACAGTCATTTAAGACAAGACACAGCTCGGGGAGATGTTTGTCCGTGGGACACAGAAGAACCAAAAGTTCTTAAAAAACAAGACACAGCTCGGGGAGATGTTTGTCCGTGGGACACAGAAGAACCAAAAGTTCTTAAAAAACAAGACAGCACTCCGGCAGATGTTTGTCCGTGGGACACAGAAGAACCAAAAGTTCTTAAAAAACAAGACAGCACTCCGGCAGATGTTTGTCCGTGGGACACAGAAGAACCAAAAGTTCTTAAAAACAAGACAGCACTCCGGCAGATGTTTGTCTTGTCCAGACGAGACGAACCAAACGTTCTTAAAAACAAGACACCACTCCGGCAGATGTTTGTCCGTGGGACACAGACGAACCAAACGTTCTTAAAAATCAAGACAGCGCTCCGGCAGATGTTTGTCCGTGGGACACAGAAGAACCAAAAGTTCTTAAAAATCAAGACACCACTCCGGCAGATGTTTGTCCGTGGGACACAGAAGAACCAAAAGTTCTTAAAAACAAGACACCACTCCGGCAGATGTTTGTCCGTGGGACACAGAAGAACCAAAAGTTCTTAAAAATCAAGACACCACTCCGGCAGATGTTTGTCCGTGGGACACAGAAGAACCAAAAGTTCTTAAAAATCAAGACAGCGCTCCGGCAGATGTTTGTCCGTGGGACACAGAAGAACCAAAAGTTCTTAAAAATCAAGACAGCGCTCCGGCAGATGTTTGTCCGTGGGACACAGAAGAACCGGGAAGTGTCAAAGAGCAGGATAGCGCTGTACCTGATGTTTGTTTGACAGATCCACAAACATCAACCGACGTCGACACTCGCCACAGTGAGAAAGACGAAGTGACAGGAGATATGGAGACTCTCACTGACATCGGCACAGAACAGATGGATGAGTCCAAAACGAACTTAGCGTTGGGTCGGCGTGATGCTCTGTGTCCCTGGGAGATGGTCCGGAGCAGATCTGGGTCGTTCACTGACAACGCCTCGGACGTCTTTACTTGGGAGCCTGAGAATATTCCAGAGGAAGACGAGGAGGACGATGCAGAATGTGCTGCTGAGGCGTTTGTGTTCCCAACGGACTTGTGACCTAGCGCTAGCCACTAGCCACTAGCTCCCTCTAAATCAACAGGAATAGGAACTCTGTTGAACCTGTTGATGTTCAGGAGGACCTTTAAACTCCTCCTGCTCCACTGGGAGTTCAGAGTGCTGCTCGGGAACAGCGCCCCCTGCAGCTGGCGGAGCAGAAAGCTCTTTCTGACGGACAAGTCGCTGGGCTGCGATATTTCAGGTTGGATTCACTCCGTCACTAAGATGTGTTGTTATAGTAGCACATGTTGCAGACTTGTTAAAACCCCATTGATCCTGCATTGACCTACAAAGAGACTTTTTTTGAATGATGGGAGGCCGTTCGATGAAGTCCCCTTTCTTCCTGCCTCTACCCCCACCCTTCTGAGTTAAATCGTTTTTGTGTATTTGCATGTTTTTAGGTGAGTTAGCCGTGTGCGTACAGTACGTTCCACACATGGCTGCAGTGAATATATCACAAAATCTGGACAAGTCTACAAGTGCAAATATAGCAAAGGACCAATGAGACAAAACTCTAATCTTAACCATCGTAAACAAGATGAGTCGACTTTTACTCGGATCTATATTTTTAAAGTAGGAGAAAATGTTGAGTGGGTCGTGCAGCCAGGAAAACAGTGGATGTCAAATTTGATTTCAGTCAGTTATTAATAATTAAAATAATGACGTATACCTGTTTTCTTCACTGAATGATGAATAAAGAATGACTTAAGAAATAATGACAAAAACTGCATAAACAACCATAAACTCGAGACTTAACCCTTAAACCTCCACTTTCCATATTTCTTGTTTATCTGGGAACGGTAGAAAATCCTGTGGATGCAGTTCAGTGGAAATCAGGTTTCATGGAGATGAGTTTAAAATTAGAAACAGGCTGTGAAGATTACATGCTTTTTAAATGTTAACAGCAAAGAACATGAAATCGAGGGATATTATTATATGCTCTCCATCTTGTGTAGCTCAGTTCAAATCTGTAAAGTTCAGGAGGTCCGACCTCAGAGCTGCTCGCTGATTAATAGAATAAATGCAGCTTCAGGTTTTGGTCGACTTTGGTCTTTTAGAGGAGCTGGATTCTCAGAGATCCTTCGTCCTTTATCCTAAACCAACATTTGGATTCGTCACTATTTCTTCTGATCATAGGAAACAAAAATTTCAGATCCAAATAATGCAACTTTTTAAAAACAGTATTTTTTACATTTAATGGTGAATAAAACTTAAAATATCAGTTTTCTGTGTTGATGTGAATCACGTGTCTGTGGCAGGATTAGATCTGAACAGTCGGTTCCGTTGTTAAATAGTGAAGATCAGTAAACTGTCGGCTTCACGTTTCTTTCATGCGCGGATATTTGGGATTTGTCAGTGACCTAGTTTTGTGAGCATTGTTGCATGTTTGTGTGTTTTTGAACGAGCGTGCTGTACTTTGTCGTCATGTTTTAAAAAAAAATTATATCATTATAACACACCCCTTGTTTTGCATAGAAAAAAAAAAAACAGCCTGTGTACTGTTTCCACTTTTGTATGCATCTACTATGAAAGATTCTTCTGAGACAAACTGGTGTGAAGAAAAGCAGATGGGACACTTTATTTTTCTATTTCCCGAGGTCGACAAGCAGTATCATCATCATCATCATCATCATCATCATCCCAGAAATAAACCAATACGATTTCTGCAGATCTGTACATTTTATTGTTCACATGTACATATTAAATTAGTTTCATGGAGCAGACATGAAGGAAACAGTTATTTGCCAGGACGGCTGTGTGATGGTTCCGGTGTCGAGTGAGAAGCAGCTTTATTGGCTTCAGGACACAAAGGTTTGTTCATTACTACATCTCACCTGCTGCTTCCAGCGTTTGAACAGACGACAGCCTGTTTAAAACAGAGAGAGCCTCCAGAGGAAGCCTGGTTTCACGCCAAAGTGGACAAACTCCCCGACCACAGCCAAGTTTTAAACAGCCTGATTCTGGTCATAATGTCCTACTGTGGGTTTGAGGAAAGGGCATCGCCATCTGGTGGCCTATTTAGACCACTGCACCGCTGCTGGTTTGGGAACTTCAAAGTTGACGGCATCGAACTCTTGGTCCACCCGGAGCTTCGGACCAGGAATCATGACGGTCTGGAGGAGAACGAGGAGCAGAGGAGTCTTAATTAAAATCAGCACATAATCATATCGATACATAGAGTGACACCTTCACATCTCCTGTAGTGACTCAAGCTCCGTGACCGTGATTCAAAGCAGGGGGAGGGTTCTGGGAAACGACTTCAGCAACGACATTACTGGAAAAGAAGTAGTGCGACTGTTTGCTTCCGTTTTCCTAAGTTGGTTTCAGGGATTCTTTCACAACTGCTTTGTTTCAGACCTTCAGACTTTGTGAAAGGTTCCTCATGAATTAGTCTTTCTGTCACGAGGACTGACATCTAATCTCCAATGTCCTCTTTTGTGTTCACATTAACCACGAGGTCCGTTGTGTCGTCACCTTTGTGTTCATTTGACACTTTTGGATTCTGTCGGAGTGAGAAACACCGTCCACAGCGTCCCTGCTGCGTGGGGCAGGTTTATCTGAGACGCAGCTCAGGCTGACTCACACATTTAAGGTGATTATGTTCTCACTTTTGCAGCGATGCGTGTCCCAGTCCTCACTCCACTCACCGAGCACTTCATTAGGAACACCACACCGATACCGGGTGGCTCAAACCACCGTGACGTCACGCAGCGGCCATTCTGAACCTCAGTTTGGCATTTTGTCCAGCGCCATCTTGGTTTTTTGAAACCAAAAGTAACATATTTGGAGGAGCAATTATCTCCGTTGGCCCAGTTATCAGATGGTGGGAATTATAAGTGTGTGACACATCGAAGACCTTGATTGACAGCCAGTGTGAAGGAGAACAACTCTAACCAACGGCTTAAACGGGACCATCATTTATCAAATGAACATAACAAAACCATAAACTCCTCAGGAAAATGTTTACTGTTGTTATAAATCCAAGTCACTTTCTCATAGACTTCCACAGAAAGTGATGGACAGGATTCAGGCGCTTGTCTACATCCATTTTCATATTCAATCTTCCTCCCACAAGCTGTTCCTTTGAGGCTCTGCTCCATGTTGAGATCATTTCCGCAGATTTGCCGGCTGCACATTGATGCTGCCACTCTCCTGTTCTACCACATCCCACAGGTCTGGTGACTGCGAGGCTACAACCACACTATTACCTTTTAGTTTTTAAACAAATCATTGTTTTTGAGCACCTAAAAGCGTGAACTCTGGGGTTGTGTTTTAGTCTGGACGGACAGAAACAGAGATTTGAAAACAATGATGCAGATGCATTTTGCTTTACTGGTTCAGTCAAGACTCGACAAAGCATCGCTCCCAGTTACTGTTCTTCCTCCGTCACGATAAGATGGAACTGTTACTGCAGGAAGGATCTATCACAGGGCTGTTGCAGTACTTAAAGTTCAGAGTACGTAATAAACCGCCACCTGGGTCTAAGTCGACGAGGAGCTCAGACAGAACTGGAGCAGAACTCCGGCTGTTAGAAGACACCAAATATTTCATCCTCTATTTTACAACAGGGAGCAAAATCCATGAAGAGAGAACTGATAAAAGCACACGACAGAAAGATAAGTCACTGAAAAAGTGATATTAAAAAGCTTGAAAATCCATTGATTCATTGGGTCATTAAAGTGAAGTATATACCGACCAGTTAATAAAGATTTTATAATCTCCTTTAGAAACAGAGAGCAGCTGGGAGCTCGGCATTTTTCTTTGTGAAAGACAAATGTTGTGGAGCGTCACCTTAACAATTGGATCTTTGGCAGGAGCCCAGGATGGCACTATTTTCCCGTGTAACCTCCACTGGCCGTAGGGGTTGACGAGGTGGCGTTCTATAACCAGGTACTCCAAGACGTCTTTCGGCTGCTCCTCGCTGCCCAGCATCAGCCTCCCGAAGCGGTCGTAGACGGCCAGAGTCTGAACGACAGAAACGAGGATTCATTAAGTGACATAAACCTCGACTGTGACCTGGATTTTAAGGTCTGGAGCAACATTAAATACTTTTTTAACCCCGGACAATGTGACAATATTAGAAAGAGTTGAAATCATAGACAACTGCAGTATATGTCATAAAGCAGCTCTCCTCCGTGTTAGCAGATGGGACATGGACCTGTTCTGATGTTTGTTCAAGTGTTCATGTTTCTTGTACGTTCGGTTTTATTTAGTTAAAGTAAGTATTAATGTGTTCAAATGATCTAAAGCTACAGTTGAGCCTTGGTAACACATGGGGACAGTAATAAAAATAAAAACCCGAATGGAATGGATTTAGGGGCTGATGCCGTAAAAAATGTTTATCAGGTGATACATCTTTTTTCTTAATTTACAAAGATTCCTACGATGTCCTTATCGAACCCTGTCGACAAAGAAATGCAATTGAGGTTCGATATTTTACAGTTTAAACCATAAACTATGTTATAAATAACTATAAATAAATAAAAAAAACACAAATACATTTTAAGTGAAATGTAAATTTAAATGCTCATCTTTTCTGCTTTGTTTATTCTGTAACTCGTTTTCATATCCGCAAACATAATGTCTATGAAAGGCTCATATCCGCTGGGCTCTAATATTAATATTATCTCAAAAAATAATAACAACAGGGAAAACTTAAGAGAAACTTTGAGACAAAGCTCCGCACACAGACAGTTCAACTCGTATCATTACTGCACCGGCGCTATTGCCATTTGGATCGTACCTGTTTGGAGTGCATGCGGACGGTAACCTGGCCGTACAGGTTGCCCTTGCTGACCATGTCGGGGCAGCGGGCGTGGACCACTCTGGGCGGCTCCAGGGACTCGATGAACCTCCAGTGAATGGTCTTGAAGCGGTTCCCCCTCGTCATCTCCTGAACACAGGACATGCAGTTCATGTATTTAAAAAAAGGCAAAATGTAAGCAAGGGTGCAACATGAAACTGAATTAGCAAGTGTCGCTCTTCACAAGCAGACTTACCGGATAACACCTCTCTGTTACCAAGGAGTGAAGTTTCACCTTGTTAAACCTGCAAAAGACCAAAGACTTTACGTCAGAAGACGTCAGTGTAACCGGGGGCCTGTATGTGGGAGGTGCTCTGGACAGAGTGTCAGAATGTCAGAGTGAGTCCATGTGAGAATTTAGCAGTGAAATGTCTGGAAGCTTCCCAGTGAGCGAGTGGACGTGTTGAGGTTTCTAACACGTGACGGACGTGGAACTGGAAAAACACAAATATCTCAGGATGAAGAAGACGTGGAAGACGAAGACGTCAACTTGGAAAGACAAGGAGATTCGAGAGCTCCGCCCCTCCCCTGAATGTTCCCCACATGTTCCCGTTGTTGTGAACGAGTCTGACCCGGACAATCTGCTGCTGCTGCTTCACATGGGAAAGACGAACTTAATCTATTTCTGAGAACAGCTTTGGAGAGATTTCTCACATCTATAACAAATGTCTCACTGTTATTCCTCATTTCTCGCTGACTATGAGGCCGAGAGGAGCTGTGTCACCTGACTGAGCAAAGTGAGACACACAAATTCATCTTCTTACTGTGTCAGGGCGTCGTGAGCCTCGGTAAAGATTTCCTGAGCTCGCACTGCAAAATCCTTTGTTTTGAACAGAGAGTCGTGCTCTTTGATTTTACGGATCCTGTGAAGACATATAAAAAAAAAAAAGACATTAAGCTTTTCAGCATTTGCTTGGAATTAAATAAGCGAACAGCTACAACAAACTCTCACACACAGAATGCTCTGATGCATTGGTCCAGACAAGAAAACCAACAGCACAGGAACAAGATCAGAGGTTAGAAAAACCATCTTACGCAAGCTGGGAGGCGGCGCTCTGTCGAATCTGCTCCGTTCGTTGTTTCAGGCCTTCCTTGGAAAGCGTGGACAGGCGAGCGTCGCCCTCTGGGGGGATGTAAGGGTCGAAGACTCCGGCTGGTAAAAACAGAAGAGAGCACCAATCAATCAGTTTGTACCATCACCATTATATATAACAGTATACCCTTTGCTTTATACAATTGTTATTCCTATTTATATGCAGATGATGTGACCCTTTATTCCTGTGCAGATTCTATTCATGCTGCCACACAAAATCTACAATTATGAACTGTACAAAAACTCAATGGATGTTGATTTCAAATGCAAAAAATATTGACTATAATAGCTGTGAAATGCAGACTGTCAATAACACTGAACTTGAGAGAGTACAATACTCATTCGGCATCTGCATTGACGAGAATCTGACCTTTTGATCTTTGGTTTCAGAGCTGAGAATAAAACTGTGATTTATTTTTAAGAACAAATCTTGTTTTCTTTCATTCACATGAAGAAGAACTGTTGAAGCAGTTTTTCTCTCTGCTTCCTGCTGCGCCTGAATCCTGCGGAGAATTTGTAGCTGTTGTGTTTAGATTAATTTACAACTCGAATTCTTGTTTTTATTGTAAAGCAATTTGCGTCTTGGGAAGTGCTGTGTAAATTATGAAGATTAGAAATAACTGGACACAGTATGTGAACAGGAGCAGCGGTTGGTTTTTCATTGTACCAGTGCAGGCGATGTTGATGGGCCTCTCTGAGTACTCCTGCCTGATGACGAGGCCGGCTGCTCGGGACTTGGCCTCCATGTTGCCCTCCGTCCTCTCCTTGAGCCCCGCCGCTGGAGGGATGAAGTATCGCTTCTTGGTGCGGACGGGCACGTACAGCGGGACTGGGTGTCGCACACCTAGAGACGCCTCTGCGTTCTAAGACAAGGGGGACAAATAAGATCTTATATTATCTTATCTTAAATAAGTGTCTCGTGATAACAGCTGTTTTCATAACAACAGCTCTGCCTTGCATTCTAAGGAAGCTTCTGTTTTTCCCTGAAATTGTCAGAAAGGTGATAAGTTGTGATAACTTATTTAGGTCGTAGTTACACTTTTTGTTGTTTATATATTACATTTAGGGGATTTCTTATATTATTACTCACTATAATAAAAAATAAAAAACTACAAAGCTGAATAATTGACACTGTGGAACTGACACTGTCATAGGTTTGACTCAGTAACTCGTATTTTCTGCGTCATATTCCATCATCTAGTCTAAAAAACTTGACATATTATGATGGTGACAATAACCTGCATGTCCTGACAGTTAGCTAACGTAAGCTAAGCTAGCTCAGGGAGGCGCAGTGCAGTGTGGGTAGTTCAGACCAAAACAAACGAGCTGCGTCTTCAAGGTGTTTACGTCTCTTTACAAACAACAACAACAACATGTTTGAACTCTTCCTCACCGTCACACAGCGACATGTTGCTCTGTGAAGAGACACCAGCGTCCTCATCATGGGCAGCGCCATCTTTACACCGTCCACCGGAAAGCACGGGACTACACTTCCGGTGGTAACTTTCCAAATAAAACTATACTATATGTATTTCCGCCAGGAAAAAAAAAACTGGAGACGAAAGTTCAATATATGAAAAACAAATGTTGACAGGAAACCAAGGTTTTTGACTGAGTGAGGCAGAATCTTTACATTAAAAGTCCAAACTGTTAAATAGAAAGTAAAAGTATCTATCTATCTATCTATCTATATATATATATATATATATATATATATATATATATCTGTCTATACGTCTATACATCTATACATCTATCTGTCTATCTATAACAACTCATATACATAATATATATATGTATATAGTATAAACGTAATATATAGATAGTATATATAGATAGATAGGGAGAAAGGGGGGGTGAGATAAAGGTTATATCTATGTCTCTGTATATCTAGTATATTTGTTTATATGTATATACTATAAATACTGTATAGAATATTTATGTATATATATATAATATATGTATATATAGATAAAACCTAACCCTTTCTTTTTGTAATTTTGTTGTAAAAGGAAAATTGTAAATGATTTTAATGGCGCGCACCACGTCAGGTACGTACGCAGTGATGACGTGATGACGCTCCGTGCGTGCGCACGTGTGTGTATGTGTATGAGTGTGTGTGTGTGTGTGCGCGCGCACGGAGGTTAAGCGGAGTATCTGCTCGGTCTATGCGGGCAGAGGAGTCGCTGTAGACGGATCGAGCGGAGCCACTTTAGCTGCTGAGCATCTCCACCGAGGCCCCGACACAACGACCACCACACGCACACACCCAGCAGCGTCTTCGTTAGCGGACAGATATCCAGGAACCATGCCCGAGAGGAGGCCCTTCGTGCGGCTACCGACCGACGTCTACCCCGTCAACTACGGCTTATGCCTGAAGCCCGACCTGATCGACTTCACTTTCGAGGGGCGGCTGGAGGCGCTGGTGGAGGTATGTGTGCCCGGCGGTGTGTGTCCATGTCGGGGATCTGCTTATGTAACGTGGCCGGCTCACGTTCCCTGGAGCTGGTTAATTTGCCGGGCTCGACGGAGGTAGCTAGTGTTAGCCGCGGGGAGCTAACGGACCTCCCGGCTCCGAGGGGGCTCCGGCCGCCCCAAGGAGACCCGCGAACCGGGAGCGACCCGCGGCGGGTTGTGTGTGTGACTAGCCGCTAAGCTAAGTGGTGTCAGTCGGTCCGGCAGTCCGGCAGACCTGCCTTCTCATGTTAGCTTAGCCCGCTGTCTCCCACCGTGCACGTTAGCCTGTTAGCAGGTTGTGTGTTTAATGTGCGGCAACAGCCTCACAACCTCCATTAACACACAACCCGGCTGTGTGGATAAACTGCTGCTTCATTATAGAGGTTAACTGGAGCTAGCTAGCTGCTAGCATCCACTGCTAATGTTTGCAAAATCATGGCAACACCATGCCGCCCCCCCCCCCCAGTTCAACCCAGGGTTACCTCACACACTCGCACGTCACTTTATTAGGAACACCTCACTTGAAACAGCCGAATGCTACACAAACCCTCCACATGGAGCTCATAGTGTAGAGTTTGTGTTGAGAACAGCAACACACACACACACACACACACACACACACAACCTCCAGAGGGATCATCAGCACCACATGAGTGATCACAGGCCTGAGTGTCAGATGGATCACATGGACATGTCCTGATATCCAGCCTCAGAAGCTGTTGGTGCTTCTGGAGGCTGCAGCTTGGGACGGGTGCAGTTCCTCAGGTGGAGTAAACATCGAAAACCCACTCGTCAGTTTAACACCGTCCACTTCACACAGCACCGCTTTAAATCAGTTTCAGCGAAGACAGAGCAGTATAACCCTCGTGAATTATCGTAGGACTAATTAAATAACAAACACGGTTTAGCACGTTACACTTCCCACAGTGACATCACAATCAGTTTCAATAATAAGCACATTATAACCTGTAAGGTGGACCTGTCATATGATGATGTTACACTGGAGTTTTGGAGGCTGTAGTTTGTGGCGAATGGGCGAGATGTTCTTGTTATTTAAATGGGAAATGATAGAAACACCTGTCATCATTAAAATCATTTTCAACAAAAACTGAACATTATAACCCAGGCTGGATGGATGGATGGATGGATGTCCCACCACAAACTGCAGCCTCCAAAACAGTGGAATCTGTCCCCGACCATAACCTTTTCATAAAAGTATATTCCTTGACGGCCTGTAGTTAGCTGTACCTAATAAACTGACCACCTCCGCTCAGCTTTGGTTAAAGTTAAACTGCCCGTTGGAGGAATGCACACAGGTTAGTGAATCAGTTCGTTTCCTTATTACTTGGAGCTGATCTGGATGTTGATAGTGGCTCCTATAAAACTTGCACATTAGTATCAGCTACCAACGGTATCAGCTCACGGTGTGTGTTGGTGTGTGTGTGTGTGTGTCATAAATAGAAGTCTAGTGTGTAACCGGTCAGCTGATGTCCTGACACCTGTGACACTCGCTCATCAACACATGAGCAGAGTAATCAAGTGAGACCACATCATTCTATGTTTTCCCAAGTGTGTAACTTTGCTTCCTGCACTAATTGAGTATAAACTGCTTCACTATAGGTGTTTTCAGATATGACCTCCTGAGAATGTCGGCACATTTGAGTCTGGAGTTTCCTGTCACATATGAAGAACGCAGCAGGAGATTAACTCCAGAGCGACTCCAGAGCAAGGGACTCCTCCGGATAATGTCAGGAGCTTGTCTGGAGTTCAGTGCATGTCTGAAAGCAGCTTTCACAGAAACAAGCTCATGGTGATCCGAACATTGTTCACCATCACGTGATGTTGTGGGATCTCTTCATCCCTTTGGACTATAGACGCAACATGAAGGTTATATACGTCCTGCTGCCATTTCACAGTGACGTCGTTATGGCTGTTTTATTTAACAGCTCGTCGGCCTCTGTAGGATACGCTCTCAATAAGAAGATTCATTGCTGTCTGGGTACCAGGCTCCGTCTGGATCCACCATCATTTCTGCATTAACACCAGTTGTAATCTGGTTTCTTTACATGGGAAGAAGCTTTTCACTGAAACTTTCTTTCCCAGACATGCAGGCATTAGAAACTGTCGCACAGCAGAGATGCTCAGAGGATAAATGCTGCTGTTTTATGTTTGCAGGTTACACAAGCCACAAATCAGATTGTGATGAACTGTGCTGACATCGACATCATCACAGCTTCCTTTGTGCCTGAGGGAGGAGAAGGTAAGAATCAGACTGTCAGCTTTCCCCCTCTGTTTTCCTTTATCGTTTACATTCCCATAAATGAAGTTTCTTGTTCCACCTGTGCTCCATTTTGCAGAATTGTTAATGAATGATTATCCAGTGCAAACAGCCACAGCTCTGGCACTCAGCCCGTCTTTTCTTTCCTCTCCATGTTTTTCCTTTTCAGAAATTAACGCGACAGGATTCAACTATCAAAACGAGGATGAAAAAGTCACCTTATCGTTTCCTAGCGCTCTACAGAAAGGTAAGAAGAGTGGAAAGATCAGTGTTGTTGTCTCCAGCTCGTCCTCACCGGCGTCGGCCCTCATCACCAGAAGCTCCGGAGTCTCCTCGACGACTCCGCTTGCGTCTTCTACGTTTACGGCTCCTCTTCTTCAACCTGAGCACATTTTCCTGCTGTAGTCTCACATGGCCTCTCCCTGACATTTTACTCGGGGGGATGCAGGAAAAGTTCAGGAAATTGTCTGAACCTCAGTGTTTATCTGAAAGCACCTAAACGTTAACGGCCGTGGCTGAACAAACAGTACAACTCTCTGTGCCTCCCCCTCTTCCCTTCTCAGGCTCCGGCATGTTGAAGATCGACTACGTTGGGGAGCTGAATGACAAAATGAAAGGATTCTATAGAAGTAAATATACAACCCCTGCTGGAGACGTCCGCTACGCTGCTGTCACACAGTTTGAGGTGAGTTGTTTTCCTTTGGTTCAAATGTTTGACCCTTCACTTGCTGGTGTTGCAACATGTGGTGTGTTGGCCATGTGACTCCTGTTTGTATTCGTACTTAATATAGATTTATGTCATATTTCCTTCTATTTATACGCATGTTTTGAAACTGCTGCTCTGTGTGTGCACGTGTTTCTGGATACTGACTGTCGCTGGGTGCTTCATTGGAAGCTGAACCAGTGCAGGATATAAATCTGTTGTGTACATGCACGGATTAAAGGGTTCGGCAGATTGGCTTTACACAGAATTGTTTTCAATCATTAGCTTCATGTCCAGGTATCGGAATCCTTTCAGGTGAAATACAGCCACACGGTTTAGCTTCAGGCATTTTGCTGTCATGTCGATTTGAGCTACTAGCTAACTGGCTGTTGTTTTGTGCCAGAGCCGTGGAGAGAGTTTGTTGCCATGCGAGTTAAGTTGTTGTTAATTGTTAACTAGTCTCGTGTGGGGATGTTTATGTTGCCGCTAAGAAGGAGAACTATTTCAGTCCAGAGCTCAGGCACCGAAATGAGGCCCCAAAATCTGCGTTGTGATTCGATCTGGTCGGAACCAGCTGTGTTGGAACCGGTGCCAGTATTTTGCCAGATCTTGGTTCAGACGCTCACTAAAATTAGTGCATTGTTACAGGTCGAGTGCAAGTTTCTTACCTGAAGAAATAACCGTTAATGTTTTATAATTCTGAACATTTGAGCTTTTGGTTGCTGGATGTTTTAGTTTGCTCATGAGCTGGTTCTGGTCTTTAGCCACTGAAACCAGCTCTGACTTCAGGTCCCTCAAAAAGAAAAACCCAGAGAAGATAATAACGTTTTCACTTATATATATATATATAAATATATATATAAGATATATAACGGCTTCTCTTGACTGCAGGATACATTACTGGATTAATTTGTCATAAAATGTGTCCTGACCTTTATCCAAGTGTTGACAAACGCAGTGTACGCAGTGTGCTGATAACACACACACACAATTATAATCTTTTACTCAACACACCCATCAAGCATTCAAAGTGGTGGTGGAACCCTGGATTAAACAACTGCTGCTGTCCAGAGACAACACTGTTAATAAATTCTGACTGTGACAAAACAACAACCACATAGAAACTGTGTCTTCACGTTACGCTTTGCTCGTTTGGTGGGAGTGTCGGAGGCGTCGTTCATATACGCGCTGCCATATGAAGAAGACTGTGACTCAGTGGATCCTGACGTTCTCTATAACTGCGGAAGCTGCTGCCTCGTGTTCTCATCAACTTAGGATGTTCGAAGCTGCTTTTCCAGACAAGAAGCCGAGACCGTAACATCAAGTGTATTTTAAAGTACCACACAGGTATTTATGTCATCAACCTGCAAAGAACGCAGAGAATGACCTTCTCAGCTGCCATTGTTGCAGCACTTGTGAATCACAACAAGGAGCTCAAAGCCCCACTAAGTTTCAATAAGTGTTGAGTTATGTTTTCGTCCAGGCTGAGCAGGTATACCCGGGGTTTTTAAACACAGGTAAACGAGCTTCAAAAGGGAGATTGACTCCTTAGCGATTGCCAGTAGCGGAGATTTCCTCTCTAAGTTGTGTTCAACGTCACAAATGCACAAACCTCTGTTACGATGGAAGAGAGTTTTTCTTTTTTGTTCGATTTTGTTGATTTTGTTCTGACTGGACAAGTTCCAGAGGGGACATGCTGTCACAAAGTTTGATTGTGTGGTGTTAGTCCATCTCAGCACCTCTGAACGCAGGCCGTGCTCATCTGGATTCAAACACCGGGTCTCACTTTCTGTCCCTTCTCCCCCCCCTCTCTCTTTTAGGCTACGGACGCTCGCAGAGCTTTCCCCTGCTGGGACGAGCCAGCTATCAAAGCCACCTTCGACATCACTCTGATAGTTCCCAAGGAGCGAGTAGCCTTGTCAAATATGGTACGTTACCCTGCTCCCTCCTGACGGACTGAATTACATCAGAAAACACCACCTGCTTTCCGTGATTTCCAACAACACCCCCCCAGGGTAACTCAGTTCCTCTGGGTGTCTGCAGAGAAGCTAAATGTGGGTCTCTGATGATTGACCCTGTCAGTGCTAAATCTACATACAAGAAAAAAGGCAAATAACCAAACATTATTATGGGTAAATAAACCTAGATGATATTAAAAAAAAAAATAGAAATGATAATCGACTAATTGAACCATGGTGTCGCTCGACTAAAGCCTGTGTTTGGACTCATGATGGTCCAGCTCTTGACCTTTTGTGTTCTCGTGCCTGCTCAGGTTTGTTGCCTCAGTGAGTTACAGTGACCTTTTTAAAGTCTGGTGGTTTCAAACTGTTCTCTCTTCACGTAGCCGCTGAGCACGTTGGAGAGGAAATGAATTGGCCTGTTGTGCTGCGTTTAGGTTCCTCCTCCCCGAGTCACACAGGAGCAACAGCCAACATCACTATCAGCAGGTTTTTCTTTCGTTATCTAAACGCTGGGGCTTTGTCCCTGGGATGGGTTTGAATTCAGGGATTAATATTTGTTCATTGTGGAGCTTTCCATTATTCTCAGATAATGCTGGAGAGTTTAATTAATAATAATGCATCATATGTTATTAGATGTAGTCGGTCAAACCTGCGATGTTAAGAGCGTTCATGTTGAATTTAGTAACTCACCTTAAAATGATTCCTTTATATAAATACATTTTACGTCTGTGAGAAAGAATCGATACCGTCACAGCCGTAGTTTTCAGTCTTCACTTCACCAAATTTCAGTAATCTGATCTTTAGGCCTTAAAAAGTCTTAAATACAAAATATTATGCACCACGTGTTAAAGATGTTTAGTTGGGTTTTAATAACGTTAATTTAAAGCTAATTCTGCCACTATTTTCTTTATATCAACGTGCTGTAATAATACTTCATTTAACACCAATGTGGAACTGATCGCTGATCGACTACCGACACTAGGTCGGCATCGATCTCAGTTCACTGCCTTTCTGTGATAACGACTGCAGATACTGTCTCCGTCTGTAACTTGAGAGATAAGCTGGTGTTTCCTGGGTGGTTTTCTTCTCAACTTCTTGACTTAATCTTCAGTTACGGTGAAGTGTAAGTAGTTCTGGGACTGATATTCCTTCAAATCAGTTTAGTTCTGTTCTGTTAGCTCACAGAGATGCTGTTAAGTGACGTAGCATCAACGGTGCCGCTCAGCCCCGTCTATTTCCCACGGCTCCTTCCTCTTTATCCTCTCCAGAATGTCATTGATCGAAAGCCACATCCAGAGGACGAAAACCTGGTGGAAGTGAAGTTTGCCACCACACCCATCATGTCCACGTACCTTGTAGCTTTTGTCATCGGCGAATACGACTTCGTGGAGAGCCAATCATCAGACGGTATAACGGTACGCGTCTACACACCCCTGGGGAAGGCAGAACAAGGGATATTTGCGATGGAGGTGAGTGCGTCAGGGAGGAAGCCGCAGAGGCTGCAAACACTTTCATCTGTTCTCCATCAGTGTTGCTGTGTAGACCTTGTAGTCATTTCTTTATTTTCCTCTTGCAGGTTGCGACTAAGACCTTACCTTTCTACAAAGACTACTTCAATGTTCCTTATCCATTGCCTAAAATTGATCTCATAGCTATTGCTGATTTTGCTGCTGGTGCCATGGAAAACTGGGGCCTTGTTACCTACAGGTAAACCTTAAGTTCCTTTCTAACTATTGATTTTAAATCGTCCCGTTTGTTTCAATATTATCATTTGCAGACCACTTATTTGCCCTTGTCGCAGGTTTTGGAAAAGTAAAATGGTGTTTTTTTAGTTTTTACAACCATATAATAAAGCATATTGATAATAAAGTAAACGCACAGTTTCCTAATTATTATCCAGACTGTGGTGGTCCGCCATATTCGATTTTGTCCTGCCACAGTTTAATAATTAAATCAAATTCTTTCACTTCTCAAAACAACACAAGAGCAGCGTGCTCACTCTCACTGGCACGCTGTTGTCCGTAATGTTTTTACCGTCCACGGCGGCAGTCGGACCTCATCTTTCCCTTTTTCATATGTTCACCTCGGATTCTGTTGTGCGTGATCTTCGTGCATGTGCACCCCTCTACCACCATAGATTTCATTCATTCTGTAGGAAGCGCTGAAACATTTCCGTTGCTTTGGATTTCCAGGGAGACGGCGCTGCTTATCGACCCGAAGAACTCCTGCTCGTCCTCCAGGCAGTGGGTGGCGCTGGTGGTCGGACACGAACTCGCCCACCAGTGGTTCGGCAACTTGGTCACCATGGTAACCAACCTTTTGAAACTGAAAATAACCTCAGACACACACACACACACACACAGAAAGTTTTGAAAATGTTGATAATCATAGGAACAGAACTCACCTGGGTAATGAATAAAAAAAAAACTGTAGCTTCAAGTGAAAGATTCTAAAGTTTGTTAAAAAAATGACCAAGCACACGAAAAATGTAAATCAGCAGCTCTGGATGTAGGAAAGTAAGAACCTTATACTAATTATATTTAGTGCTGATATCTTTGTTTAAGGAAGATCTGGTGTCCAAGCTGCTGCACGTTAGTCGTGTCCCAGGTCAAAGGGCTGTGTCCTTGACGAAGGCCCAGTAAGAGCAGAACAAGCTGGTGAAGCAAATGGGAAATCTGCAAATATATCTCATCAAGCTGTGTGTGTGTGTGTGTGTTTGTGTGTGCAGGAATGGTGGACCCATCTGTGGTTAAATGAAGGATTTGCGTCCTGGATCGAGTATCTGTGTGTGGACCACTGCTTCCCAGAATACGACATCTGGACCCAGTTCGTCTCAGCTGATTACACTCGCGCTCTGGATCTGGACGCACTGGACAGCAGCCATCCCATCGAGGTGAAAACTGCTGAGTCATGTGTCGATGATCACTCCACAGCCTCATTTTTACATTTTCTATTCATAAAAGCAGATTGTAGTCTCACTGAATACGGATTATTTGAAGTGCAGATCAGCTCGGGTACATAATTCGATATATTTCAGCTGCTTGAACTCCTGATTTCTGACTTTTCGTGCTCCAGGTGAACGTGGGCCATCCGTCGGAGGTAGATGAAATATTTGACGCCATCTCCTACAGCAAAGGAGCGTCTGTGATCCGCATGTTGCACAACTATACTGGAGATGAGGTTGGTCGTTTGACCCTAATGATGTCTCAACCTTTTATTGTTACTTTTTATTTTGTTCTGTAACGTTCTCATCTGATTCCTTCTCTGTAGGATTTTAGAAAAGGAATGAACGCTTATCTTTTGAAGTTCCAACATAAAAATGCATCGACAGGTAAGAGCGTGGAGGAAACGTTGAGATGAAGCGTGATTGATTCTTGTTTCCCCTCTAACCTCCGGCTGTCTCCCACAGAGGACCTATGGGACTGTCTGGAACAGGCCAGTGGGAAACCCATCGCTGCAGTGATGAGCTCGTGGACCAAGCAGATGGGCTTCCCTATTATTGAAGTGGAACAGGAACAGGTGAGCTTCACTGGACCAAAGCTGTTTAATCCATGATAAATAAATGATAAGAAATGATAAATATTCTTTTCTTATTTTGTGCCCTGGTTCTTGATTCTCACTGACACACTGACCATGATGTCATTAACAGCAAGGCGACGACCGCATCCTCAAGTTGTCTCAGAAGAAGTTCTGTGCCAGTGGACCACATACCGGTGAGCGTGTTCAACAAAAACACTCGTATGAATCCTCAGAGCCGGGGAGTTTAGCGTTGTGTTTACTTGAAGTTAAGACTCATGGCTGTTGCTCGTCTGTGGGACAGGTGAGGATTGCCCCAGCTGGATGGTCCCCATTAGTATCTGCACCAGCGAGGACCCGAAATGCACCAAGCTCAAGGTTCTGCTGGACAGACCCGAGACGACTGTCACTGTGAGCGGCGTCGCTCCAGACCAGTGGCTCAAGGTGAGTTGTAACATTTCAGTTTACTGAGGATGATGAGAGAGTCTGAAGCTTCATGTTTGTTCCATAGTTTCATGAGTTCTGGTTTCACATTGTAATTTAGGGACTAAAGAGTTCTGTCTGACATGCGTACGTCCTGTACGAGACTTGAAGTGGGTTTGGGTCACAACCATATGTAATAACAGATTCTACACACTGAACTCTCAGTTGTTGTTTTTATGATTTCTTCAGTCTGGCTGTTAATTCGACATCAGCTATGACCAGATGTGTGTAAAAGGTTGTGCACATACATACATGTCAAACTTTAACCTCAGGCAGTTACTGTTCGTTGGTAAATTTTAACCCTGACTCTGAATGGAAGACGGGTGTTTGTTATCGCCTAACAGGAGACGCTTGTTTCACTGCAGTGGGAATGTGAGAGTGGCCGATTGTGGATTGAGGGGAATGAATCAGTCCGAGTCATAGAAGACTCACGTTAACTATAAACTATCTTATGCATAACTCAAATATATGAAAAGAGAACACAAATACAGCCAAATGTAAAGAAAACGAATTAAGAAAGTAAACACTGGTGTAAACTGTAAAGATAAATTTACATTATAAAGTAAGTTTTTATATCAGGGAACAAATACTGATATTTCCGTGAAAGGTTCATATCGACTGATTTTTGTTGCACTGCTGATAAATCAGTCGAGCTCTGCTCTGGTTCTTGTTCCGGCTTCGACAAATGTGTCAAGCACGTGAAAAAGTGATGTGGGATTAACTGAGGTTCTCTGTCTGTTAATGTTTGTTCTATTAAAAGTCAGAATTACCAGTGTTTGTGGAAAATTCACTCACTGCGTCGGGCTTATTGTCGACTAAACCCCCCGAGCATTAGCATCAGTGCGATGCAGGTTCAGCCCATTCTGGATAAAAGCAGTCTGTCAGTCTGAGAGGTTCAAATGGTGAAAGTAAGATTTTCCCACAGTGTGACCCAGTTGTGTCCCTGCTGCTGTTTATAGATCAATCCCGGCACCGTGGGCTTCTATCGCATTCAGTACAGCTCGTCCATGCTGGAGAGTCTGCTGCCGGGCATCAGAGACCTCAGCCTGCAGCCCGTGGACCGACTCGGCCTGCAGAACGACCTCTTCTCCCTGGTGAGAGCTTCCTGCACCTCGCTGTGGAGACGCAACTGAGCGTGGAGGCCTTTTCCACACGCTGTTTTCATTCTGTCGGAAGTTTGTAGAGCGTTGAAAGATGCCGTTTGTTTTCTTTGTGTGCTTCCAGTCTCGTGCCGGGATGATCAGCACAGTCCAGGTGCTGACGCTGATGGAAGCTTTCGTCAACGAGCCAAACTACACGGTGTGGAGCGACCTCAGCTGCAACCTGGGCGTTCTGTCCTCGCTGCTGTCACACACCGACTTCCACGAGGAGATCCAGGAGTTTATCCGGGACCTGTTCACCCCCATCGGCCTCGAGCTCGGCTGGGACAGCAAGCCAGGAGAAGGTGAGGCGGACGAGCTGGACAAGAACCACGACTTAACATTTACCTCCAAGGATTTAAACTTATTGTATTTTCATTTGGTTTTTTTTAAACTACGCCCCTCTACTTAGACATCTACCACAGAAATATATTCTTTAGGTTATTTCAGTCTATATTTGTCTCTAAAAAAATCACCGTGCATGAGGAAGAGGAGTAGAATAACTGGAGTGGGACATTTTCACCCCGCAGGTCACCTGGGTGCCCTGTTGAGAGGTCTGGTTCTGGGGAAGCTGGGAAAGGCGGGACACAAACCCACACTGGAGGAGGCCAGACGGAGATTCAAGGACCACGTGGAGGGAAAACCGGTCCTGCCTGCAGACCTCAGGAGCCCAGTGAGTAGACAAACACGCCTGCGTCTCTTTTCGTACCGTTCACACTCCTTCACACTTTCATCATCACGACCGGAGAATTTCCTGCTGATTGAAATGAAACATCCATGTTCCAGGTTGAATCTTTAGGTTGAAGCTGTACACAACTCATCGCACACTCAGGGCTGTTCACTCATGAAAGTTTGAACTTCCCTTGACCATAAATTCTGACAGTTAACGAGGGATCTGCGCTGTTCAGTTCTCTTGGCTCCTGTTAACTCCAATCAACATTATCTTCCACTGTACGCAGCGCGCGCAACAGAACCATTACGGAGTTCTCCAACACAAATGGGTGTATGAGCAGCGTTTTTCATGAAAGCCGCCGACGCCTGTGGCCCACACGCGACTTTGTTTGGACTCTGGACCCGATGACTTTATACTGTTGATCTGTTATGAGTCGACATGTGTTTTAAAGTGATTAAACTCCTGATAACAAAACAAGTGTTGCAGTGAACTGCTCAGCGGTCCAACCACCTGGTGTGCCGTGTCGTCTGAACACGCCATGAACACGCCATGAACACGCCATGAACCCACGTCTGACAGTGTCGGGTGATTCAGTCGAACAACACAAACCACACTGACTCAGTTGGATTCATGTTTGAAAGTGGTCTGACTGGACGTTGTGTCTTCTTCAGGTGTACCTCACAGTGCTGAAGCACGGAGACAGTGCCACGTTGGACACGATGCTGAAGGTAAATTAGAAACAAATGAGTTTCAACTGTGTCATAAAGATCTTTACACAAACCAGTGACATTCATCCGAGTGATGGCGCTTTAGCGAGGTCGTCCTCAGAGACATCATCCTTGATTAGATTTTAAATCGGATGTTTGTGCTCGATTCTGTTGAAACTTCTCTCGTTCTCTCTCTTTCGTGCGTCCATTCTTTCTCTGTGTCTCTCGGCCCGCAGCTCCACAAACAGGCCGACATGCAGGAGGAGAAGAATCGCATCGAGCGAGTGCTGGGCGCCATCTCAGCCCCCGACCTCATTCAGAAAGTCCTCAGCTTCGCCCTCTCGGTACATGTGACCTCACTCTGACTGTTTGGTTTTGTTTCTCTGGGTCAAAGGTCATTTATTGTAAAGTGTGTTTTATAATCGCGAGGGAGATAAAACCCTTCTGTTCTCTGTAGTGTTTAAGTGGTTATGTTCCTCTCCTATATCCGTGGTTTACAGATTATTGTGTAATGATCTGTATCATTCAATATAAGAACAAATGTAGTGACTGACTTTATGAAAATATGAACATTTCCTATTTAAATACTATTTTGTGCAGATTTTACTGTCAGTTCTACTCTTTGTGTAAGATTAAGAAGTTAAAGTTAAATCATCAACTGTTTAACCACAGGTTTACCTCACCAGCTCAGTGAGCGATGAAGAAGTGAGGCAAGCGTAACCACAGCAACAGTGATGCATTTCAAAACTAACCCGTAGTCGCCGCCTCAGTCGGCCCAGATCGCCCTCTGACTGTCGGGTGTGAAACTTCTTCTTCTGGCTTTTCTCTCCACCAGGAAGAGGTTCGTCCCCAGGACACAGTGTCAGTGATCGGTGGCGTCGCAGGAAGCAGTAAACAAGGCCGGAAAGCTGCCTGGAAGTTTGTCAAGGACAACTGGGAGGAACTTTACAATCGCTACCAGGGCGGCTTCCTCATATCACGACTCATCAAGGTAAAACTGCTGCTGCATCTGATTTACACTTTATCATGACTTAAAATAAACAGACGTCTCAGATTTCTCCTCCGATGGTCAGGGTTGAAATTCTTTTAGAAGTCTTGTAGTCCGAGCCCAGCTTTACTTAAGTCCTGGTCTACTTTTCACCTCAGGTCTGGTGGACTTTCATTATCTGTGCTAGTTTTAGTTTTCATTGCAGAATCAAAAGCTTTCAGTCGTCTGTACTTTCTCTTCAGGAACATTTACGAACCCACTTTCATTCAAAAGTACAGATGTCGTTTCTTGTTTTGTTTCTCTTTCTGTTCAGCACACACACGTTTCTTGTTTGCTTGTCTTTGCAGCTCACGGTCGACGGCTTCGCTATCGACAAGATGGCTGCTGAAGTGAAGGTGAGGGCACTTTACAGAACTCCTCCGGGTTCATTTCTTGACGCTTTGGTTGTTGCGATGTCATTTTCTGCTCGGCCACTACTGTACGACTCCCTGCTTTCTTTAGAGAAGCAAATCCGTTTCAAAGATGTAGTTTATTTGGAAACGAAGTTGAAAATGAATTAATGTTGAGAACAAAAACTGCCCTCTTTTTACCACTAGAGGGCAGAATAACTGCAGGTTGAGCTGTTCACCTGTTTAAGTTCAGTGAAGCTGATCAACATCGTCACTGATGAGACCCAGTCGCTGCTACAGAGCGCTGGATCGTCAAAGTTTCACATATCACGTGTCCAAATCACAGCAAGTCAACAATACACATGACAAGTGTGATCAGATGAACAGTTCTGGAGTTAATGTGACACGTACAGAGATTTCTGGAATCATCAGACAGAAGATGGAATATCTGGTGAGGAAGATCAATCAAAAGCTCCCGAACAGCTAAATACGTTTTGTGGTTAGATTCTTACGTCTACAACTCTGTCTGTGTTTTTTTTCTTCCTTCCACAAACGCCTGTTTCTTTGTGTCCCTGCAGAGTTTCTTTGAGAGTCACCCGGCGCCGGCGGCTGAGCGTACAGTGCAGCAGTGCTGCGAGAACATCCTCCTCAACGCCGCCTGGCTGAAGCGCGACGCAGACGACATCCAACAGTATCTACTGCAGCGCAAAGCGCCCCCCGTCTGAGCCTCCGCCTCTCCGTCGCCACCTCCTCTAGCCCCCTCTCCCCTCCCTCCAGCGCGGACTTCCCAGCATCATAGCTGCCTCGGCCCCACCCCCGTCACCACAGAGCAGAGCGGGAGAGCAGAGCGTTCTTACAGCAGGCTTCATTTCTCTAAAGAAACTCTATGAAATCAACAAGACAAAGCCAAGAATTTAACAGTGTTGGAAACACAAAGAGACTCTTTTTACGTCAACAAAGCAAAATCCATTTTAACCAGACCAGGAATGTAGTTTTACCCCCATTCTGTCCACGGGCAGATGAGCCGCCAGCGAGTCGCGTCCGTAACCCGCAGCTGAGTGAAGTCACAGGAACGGCTCCAGCCTCGAAATGATCGTTAACCCTGCTAACGCTGCCTGCATCACCTGCCCCGTATGCACTCCCTCCTCCTCCTCCTCCTCCTCCTCCTCCTCCTCCGCATCGTAGCTGAGAAAACTGTGAACCCCCCTAACCCCTCCTCCTCATTGGAACGCATCAAGTGTGATTTGTTTTATTTTTTTTGCTGATTTGTTTACTTTGTTTTCTCCACAAACAAATAATCTTTCCCTTTCCCGCCCGCTCCGATAGTACCCCCCCCCCCATCCCCTCCCTCTCATTCGGGGGCTGTGATTGGGTGAAGGCAGGAAAGCACCTGGACAGAATGGGGATAATAACAGTCGTGTGTTGTAGTTTCCAACCGCACTGATTCTCCATTGCTAATAAACGACTAGGACGAGACGAGCAGCGCTAGCATGGTACTACATTGTAAACTGTATAATGCAAGTTCTTTTTTTTTTTTTTGTGGACAATGTTCCTTTAAAAGAATTAAACCGAAAAGTTCATGATTACCTGACACACTCACAAACACACACTCACTCTAATACACACACACACACTCTCAAAGCCCCTGGAGCTCTACTCAGTCGAAGTTGATATTGTTCGAATCGTCAACAAGTATATTTAAACCCCTGTTTCTTGATCTGCCACCCTCAATGAGATGAAGATGTCAGCACGTGTTTTTATAAGACATCAGATGCAGTGATTTATTTAAATGTTGAGACGATCGTATATATTCTGAGGAAAGGATAAAAAAAAAAAAAAACCAACTAAAGAACACACAGCACTACTTTTTGGGGCCTTTTCATTTCTGAAGTAACATCAGGTTAAACGCCGCCTCGTGCAGTCGAGCGTCCGGCGAGGCCCGCGCCGGAATATGTGGACGTGACTGATCGACTTTTACTGCGCCGTCGAACATGGAAGCCTTAAACTGGTCGACTGGTTTGCAGTAAACGTGTTGTGATTTTAAAAGGTGACTTCCACATAACGTCAAATGTATCTAATGTGACAGAATATGCAGACTTGTTGAGCGAGTATATCTATATAGAATTTACAATTTGATGTGGTTTTTGAGAAACATCCCCACAAAGTCATCCAACCTGTTGTCGAGACTCTTTTCCCCCTGGAACATTTGTTGTTGTCGTTTTTTCTTTTTCTTTCCGTCTCTTTTCTTTTTGTTTCTTTTTGTTTAAAATTAAAGTTGGTGTTCATTAAAGTGAAAAAGGATTATAAAAACAAATGATGTGAAAATAGTACATGTTGATGGTTTTTTCTTGAGTGCGCACGTGTGGAAACGGATTTGTAATCGATGGTGTATTATCTTAACAGGTGAGGTGGCAGAATCTGTTAAAGTAGCAGCTGAAATAAAAAAAACAGGCCAGAGATCAACTCCACATCTGGAGTCTGTGCAGTGACCATCAGGAGTGAGTCTCAGCTGTCAATCATCACGTCTCAGCCTCTTGCATATCATCAAATAACTAATCAAATCCCACTGGGCTGTGATTTCAACCTTGAATTTAAAAAAATGGATAAAATCAAGTCTGGATAAATTTAATGAAACTTCTTTTCATTGAATCGACTTTTTTTTAAATTTCAGCTCAAACACAAGAAGCCGTGCTCGGTGTAGTTACCAGGTGTGGCCGGTGGCGGGGCAGCAGTGAGCAGGGTGGCGCTGAGGCGGTCACAGATAAGGCCTGAGAAGAAGAGGTTAGCTAGTTTCTGCAGCTCGCGGTTCGCTTTGGATCAAGATGCCGGTAAGAAAACAACACGAGAGCGATTAGTCCGTTAAACACGTTGAATAAAGACTCGACTCGGTGATAATCAAGTTTCATTTATCCCGCTGTTATGAAGAGAACTCAAACTGAGCAGGCTAGTAGCGGCGTTAGCTGCGTGAGTGCCAAGAAGCTAGTTAGCTCCTAGCTCAGGCTAACATTAGCTTCGTTTCTACTCTGACGCTGAGGGATTCGAGACAAATATTAAAACATGATCTAATATCGTGTTTCTGAAGTGGTCGTGTGTCACTGCCCGGCGCGGACTGCTAGCGGCTAGCGGCTAGCTGCTAGCATCCAACTGCACACAGCTCAGCGACACAGATGGTTTCAGATGTTGCTAAAAATAAACTGGCGGTTTAAAGTTCGCTGTGTGTTTCACGGTGCCGGTCTCGAACCTTCACGCCGGTTTTCATTCAGGAGTTTTCACGTGTTTAAACCGACGTTAACTTGTGGTTCGTTCGGGTCAAAGGTCGAATTCACCTGCGGAGTGTGTGGGTTCAGCTCCGCTGCTTCATGCGGGTCAACGGAGAAGAACCAGTCATTCTGCTGGGAGCTCGTTCTGCCACAGAGAACTGAGACGGGATTTAAATAATCCCCACTGGGAAATTATAATGAGACATGTCAACACTCCACATACAACTAACACACTCCACATTCAACTAACACGCTGTACATACAACTAACACGCTGTACATACAACTAACACGCTGTACATACAACTAACACGCTGTACATACAACTAACACGCTCCACATACAACTAACACGCTGTACATACAACTACAACCTGTACATACAACTAACACGCTGTACATACAACTAACACGCTCCACCTAACTAACACGCTGTACATACAACTAACACGCTCCACATACAACTAACACGCTGTACATACAACTAACACGCTGTACATACAACTAACACGCTGTACATACAACTAACACACTCCACATTCAACTAACACGCTGTACATACAACTAACACGCTCCACATACAACTAACACGCTGTACATACAACTAACACGCTGCACATACAACTAACACGCTGTACATACAACTAACACGCTCCACATACAACTAACACGCTGTACATACAACTAACACGCTCCACATACAACTAACACGCTGTACATACAACTAACACGCTGTACATACAACTAACACGCTGTACATACAACTAACACGCTCCACATACAACTAACACGCTCCACATACAACTAACATGCTGTACATACAACTAACATGCTGCACATACAACTAACACGCTCCACATCCAACTAACACGCTCCACATACAACTAACACGCTGTACATACAACTAACACGCTCCACATACAACTAACACACTCAACATACAACTAACACGCTGTACATACAACTAACACGCTCCACATACAACTAACAAGCTCCACATTCAACTGGGAGTTCCTTCCCTCCCTTTGACGTGTAGTGAAACCACCTGCTTCATCATTTCTCTCATTAGTCTGTAACGATCATTTCTTACAGACTCTCTGACATTGAGCTGTGCAGAGCTCTGGGTCGATCCTCTGCAAAAGCTTCTTCTTAATAAATATACAAAGACAAAGCTCTTTATTTTCAGTACTCTTTTTCTTTTTGTCTTATTTAACCAGAAAGGTCCCGTTGAGATTATGAAAGTAATTACTTATGAAAGTAATGATCGTCCGCAGGATGAGTACAATGGCAGCAGATGTAGTTACAGTTAGTTTGTTTGATTTATTATTCTCTGTCAAATCATCAGACTTTTGTTTCACAGTCAGATCTGTTTATGTCACATCAGAAACACATGGAAGTTAAATGCCATGTATCTCTGATTCTAATTATTAAGGATTTGGTAAAGTTATAACTTTTTGGGGGGGACTTTGACTGGTCATAGCTCCTTTTTATATACAGGTGCAAGTCCAGATATAAATGATTCCTCAGTCAAAACTGGTGCAGAATTAGTTGTTACTGTTTTTCGCGCTGAATGCAGAACAGTTTTCAGCTTCCCTTTGTGTTTGTGGTTTTCATCTGTGCTTCATTAGGCTGTCTGGTGTCGTCCAGGCGGGTTCTGACTGACCGATGCCTTCATCATGATGCTGAGTTGCAGCGCCCTGGTCGTCGCCCTCCTGGTGTCGCAGACCAGGAGCTTCCTGACCTCGGAGGACGACGGTGTCCCTGAAGAGTGGGTTCTCCTCCACGTGGTTCAGGGCCACATTGGGGCAGGAAACTACAGCTACCTACGCCTCAACCACGATGGCAGAATCATCCTTCACATGCAGAGCCTCAAGGGGGACGCAGACCTCTACGTGTCGGATAAAACCCTGCAGCCGAGCTTCGACACCTACAAGCTGCAGTCAGCCACCTGCGGCCAGGACGTGGTGGTGGTGCCCGGGGACTTTGTGAGGCCTGTGGGCATCGGCATTTACGGCCACTCGTCTCACCAGGAGAGCGAGTTTGAAATGCGGGTGTTCTACGATCAGACGGTGCCCCAGAATCCATTTGACGCAGGCTTGTACACGTCAGAGGACGGACACGAGCAAAAGCAATCCCCTCAGGCTGCAGATGAGAAAGAGGCCTCGATCGTTTGGACAATTCTGATTGGACTTTTGAAGATTATACTTGAGATTTTGTTTTGAAAACGGGGAGATTCCTTGCTGCTGTGACAGGGGGAAGAGACTCGGTTCTTGGTTCACTCGGCCTTGATAAATTAAAGATTTATTTTTCCTTTCATTCTGTAAGGATGAGAAAATGTCCCACAAAACCTCAGTTAGAATTCAGGCATTTTAACCTTTGCTTGTAGGCAAAAAAAACCACACTTGATCAAAAGAGAGGGAAATGAGAATGTCAGTCAGTGGAGCTCAAACATCCACCAAGACCCAACTGTCTCTAAAATCCAATCAAGCTGCACCAAATCACACTCTCACAGATATCAGTCCTGTAATTGTGCCTGATTCATGAATTATTCTTCGGGGAAAGTATGAAAATGTTAAACGTCTTCTCTCACATTGTTTAAGAAGCGAGGAAAAAAAAGTCCTGGATCCACACACGTCCCTTCACTGACAGCCCGGGGTGGAAACATAACCTCCTACCTGGAGATGGTCAGTTTTTCAATTAGAAGCTGGATCACTTGGTTGAATTCACCAGTGAAGCTCGACCAATCAGAAAACGTCTGTATGTTTGATGTTCAGTGATTGAACGTGAGCAGAGTGTTCTCACTCAACTCGAGAGTGAAGTGAGTTAAGTTCATATTTAACTTTAAGTTCGCTGCAGTTTTTTGTGATTGAACTGCAGTTCAACCAAAAGGACAAGGGGGGTGTATGACTGAAGTCTTGGGGGATGGTTTGCGTTGTTTGGGTTTTTTTAAGTTCATAAAACGCTCATATGTTCGTATGTAAAGTGAAAAACTTCTCGGTTGCTGCGATCTTTCCTCCTGTGGTTTCTGTCCATGAGGAGGTCGCTTCCTGACATGATCCCAGCGCTAAAGACGAGCGACAAATCACTTCTGTGTGTTTTTTTTGGTGCAAACTGTTCTCAGATTTTCATGTTTCCTTGCTGAGCGGTCGGAGGAGTAAACTACATCCTGACGCCTCATTTGAATCCCTCAGACTCTCTTACAGCATGTCCCCAAGCAGGGAGACGACTGCAGCCACGTTCACACCTGGTATCAATATCTGTCCTGAGTGATCCGGTCACAAGTGTCTAAGTTCAGGTGTGAACGCGTCTTGAGATCACTCGCTGTGCATTTACTCTTCAGAACGACCCATTTCCTGAGTTGTGAAGTTGTTGGTGTGTTCATGAGGTTTGAAGCCCAAATGTGGAGAAAGAAAAAGATGGACACTAAATAACGTGTTGCATTTGTGTTCTGAGCTGTTACACAACACGTTGACTCCTCTGAACACTATTTATCTACCAGAGCAAAGGAAAAAGGATCAGATGCGACACGCAGAAATGAGAAGTTCAACATAATGTTCATTGGTTTGTAAGCGATGATATCAACAAGTTGTGTATCAAGCTTTATATGTTGTTGTTCTGAGACGAGATGGCGTTCGGGGGAATTTTCCCAGTCAGGAACAAATTCTTTCCGATTCCGACACCACATGAAGGCACAGTCTGAGGTGTTCTGTGCTGCATGTGCTCCCTTTCATTTGATTGTGTGAACAGACACACACCAAAGGACTCAGCTACAGTTACACACACTGGAAGAATAGAATTATCTCAGGAATAAAGCGATGAAGGATGCATTTTACTATCAGGCGTGAACAGATGAACTTACAGCTGTCCACTTGTGAGCAGATCTCTCAGGAGGACAGATGTGAGACCAGGTGTGATCAGAGCCTCTGAGTGTTGAACAGAAACCTGTCCGTCAGCTCCTCGTTCATCTTTAAAACTAATTTAGCATCAGGCAGAGATGACAGCTGTGTGTGTCTCTCACCTGTGAATGAAAACCACTTGTCTTAACTCTGCATATCACACAGGAAACTGAGCAATACCCTCATTGTCAGCCCTTTATCCTGGAGGTTCCTTCAGGATACCCGTGCTGCTCTGTTCTCATGTACTTGCTGAATTTCGACTCCAGACAGGAACCTCTGGTCAACAGCGACGTTTCATTTGGTTTGATGGTTCACTTTGTTTCACCTGTTGGACGAGCTCCTGATCTGAACACCCCCTCCTCCAGCTTTAGAGGAGTTCAGCTATCGTTCACCACTGAGCAGAAATGTTCAACAGTGCCTTCAGACCCTTCCTGTGCCGGGAGGAGCAGCCAAACAGTTTCCCTGTTTCCAGAGACGATTCTGTCTGGTTTACAAAATAAAACTCTTGTCATACAGACTGTTAAAACCTCCTGTCTCCTGAGTCCTGTGTTTCAGAGTTAATAAAGAGGAGCTAGCAACACTATTCAACTTTTAGACCTTAATCCAGCAGCTTGATTAAAATGAGTTTTATGGTTAACATACTTATTGTCGCAGTTTATCTGAAAAACCCCGGTGAGGGTCAACAGGTCAGAATCTGGCCACGACCGTGATGGAGCCACTGATTTCGGGCCTTTTCAGATTATTTCAACAGCTTCTCCAGAGTTTTAAAGTCAGGATGTTAAAGAAGTAATGACAGCACAGATACTCAATGTATTTCAGTCACGTCTCTGTAGTAATTAATTTATTTACAGGAGATAATCCAACATGTTCAGTCCTGGTTTGTCGCTGATGTAAAAACAAACTGTGGAGATCATCACCGACCCTGGTGTGTGTGTGTGAGAGAGAGATATAGTCCAGTCTTCATCAGGAGAGTCTGGGGTCCAGTCTTCATCAGGAGAGTCTGGGGTCCAGTCTTCATCAGGAGAGTCTGGGGTCCAGTTCGATGCTGTTGATCCTCAGCACCGTCTGAGGCTGGATGATGATCCTCTTGCGCTGGAACCGGTGTCTCTTCCAGAACCGCATGTGGACTTTGGGCCAGGACTCGGTCTTCTCCAGGACGGTGGCCTCGACCCGGACCAGCTCCTTCCCCAGCAGAGGCCTTCCGGCCAGGGTGAAGTCCTCCGCCCCGACCAGCAGCACCTTCTCCATCCGGATCCGCTCCCCGCACTCCGCCTCGATGTGGTTCTCGATCAGGACCAGGTCCTCCGGGGTGACCTTCCACTGCCGCCCGGCGAAGTGCACCACGGCGAAGAGGCGGCCGAAGTCCTGCCGCTGGATGCGCTGGTTCACGGCGCTCACCACGGCGGCGTGTCGGCCCCGCTCCTCCTCCGGGACCGGGCTCGTCTGCTGCGGCCACGGCGGCCTGGACAGCGAGGTCCGGGGCAGCACGTCCCCGCGCACGGAGCTGTGCGGTCGGCCGGCAGCGGGGAACAGGAGCGGGGTCCTGGGTGACCACAGGCACCACGTCCTCCACAGTCCTCTGGTCGCCGCCATCTTTACAGGAAGTGTTGTCAGGTGGCAGTGCGCATGCGTCACTTCTGCACAGGCAACACACATGTTGTCATATTTCACATTTCACAGATAAAAGTTAATTTCAGGAAGCATTTCTGAACCTGAGCTGAGCAAAACATCAGTTTGTTTACCATGCAGGACATGTTTCACTTAATTAGGTGTCTTAGTTTGAAATGTGTCCTCAAAGGCTCAAAGGTGAGGAATGACAGAAACACTCCAGTCACTTCTGCTTTCTGAGATTTATTATGGATTTCTAAAGACACTGGAAATGTATCATCACATATATCATGAAAATACTCAAATTAAACACATGTCTAAACCTTCTGTGTCTCTGTGGTTGTTTCCTGTCTCTGTCAGGGATATGTGCCGGTGAATCCCGGGTTTCGGTGCCTGTGCTCGGTCTGTCCACCTGTCTCTCTGTATGTCTGACTGCATGTCTCTCTGTCCACCTGTCTCGCTGCATGTCTGTCTGCATGTCTGACTGCATGTCTCTCTGTTCACCTGTCTGTCTGTCCACCTGTCTCTCTGTATGTCGGTTCACCTGTCTCTCTGCACGTCTGTCCACCTGTCTGTCTGCATGCATCTCTGTATGTCTGTCCACCTGTCTGTCTGCATGTCTCTCTGTATGGCTGTCTACCTGTCCACCTGTCTCTCTGCATGTCTGTCTACCTGTCCACCTATCTGTCTGCATGTCTCTCTGTATGGCTGTCTACCTGTCCACCGGTCTCTCTGCATGTCTGTCTACCTGTCCACCTATCTGTCTGCATGTCTCTCTGTATGGCTGTCTACCTGTCCACCTGTCTCTCTGCATGTCTGTCTACCTGTCCACCTATCTGTCTGCATGTCTCTCTACATGTCTGTCCACCTGTCTGTCTGCATGTCTCTCTGCATGTCTGTCTGCATGTATCTCTGTATTTCTGTCTACCTGTCTGTCTGTCCACCTGTCTGTCTGCATGTCTGTCTGCATGTATTTCTGTCTACCTGTCTGTCTGTCCACCTGTCTCCCTGCATGTCTGTGGTCAGCACAGTTGCGTCCTTACAGGTTGAAAGTGGAATTTCCTGCAGCGCCTGAACGCGGCGCTGATCTGCCTCCATTTTGTGCCGTTTCCGTGTTTGGGAGCGGGGCAGACCGCAGAGCGAACCGGGGCAGACACACGCAGTCAGCGGGAGAATGGCTCTGCTCGCAGCTCAGGAGTGCGGACAAACTTTGACGTAGCTTCCCGGAAGCGTTGGCAGAGTGTGTGAACCGCGTCCACCGGGCTGTTGGCGGCTTGTTCCGCGGTGTCGTGTCGCAGATCTCCGGAAGAGACTCCTGACAGCTGGAAGTAAACAGCTAGCGGCTAACGGCTAACTGCGGCTAGCTGCAGAGGAGCCGCCACCAGGCTAACGTTAGCCGGCTGCTCGCATCCCCGCGACCCGCCCGCTCCCTCCCGGCCCGAGCTCCTGTCAAACCCCGCTCCGACGTCGACACAACAACGACACCTCCCATCCATGTTGGTGCGGAGGACGACGCCAGCGCAGCTCCTGTTCTTCCGGCCAGGGTGAGTTCCGTGTCCGAGCTAACTTTTCCTGCGGGCTAAGTTGAAGCTAGTTCCAGGTGTGTCGGTGGGGATTCACCTGGGAGCGGCCGCAGCAGCTGCTCGCCCCGAACAGGCCGCACTCTCCCCCGCAGCTCCCCGAGCCCCGCGTCGGTCTGGAAGTTTCCCTCAAACTCGGACGTTCAGTGAACTTAAAGCACCGGTACTTCCCTGAAACCCGGGGCTCGTGCTCCGGCGACACGGACCCGGGTTCACGTACACGATGCAGGTTTATCACCCGTCCAGAGAAGAGTTGCACTGATTTCAGCTTTTTAACTTTTGAAACTAAAGGCTTGAAGGAGCTCCTCTGACCGGATGTAGACATTTAACAGAGAACCGCGAAGAAACAATGACAACAAGTTAAAATAATTTAAAATGCAATCACTGTCACTGAGTCAACAGGTTGTAGATTACATGCACTTTGTGACTGGTCCTAGTTTTATCTTATCGTGAAGAGATCTTGTTTTTCACTATTGATTAATCATTTCTCTACTAAATGCCAGGTGTGATTTCCTCCACAACCAAAGTGGCGTCAAAGTAGAATATATATATATATATATATATAAAGATAAAATGACTTTTATTCCTGATTGCACTTGGTAAATCGCTGTAGGTAAAAAAAAGCTTTCAATTGCTTTGTAAGAACTTTTAAAATAGTCTGAACTTCCAATCCTCATATTCAAGAAGTTAGAAACAACAAATTTGGCATTTCTGTTTTTAAAAAAGTGGCCAAAGTGATTATTCAACTGCTACATCTTTGTCACTGTCTTGTTTGGTCCAACCAACCTCAGAATTATACCGTTAACTGTCATTTTAAAGACTAAAAAAACCTGCGTTAAAACCCACATTTGAGCAGCTGGAACCACGTAGAGCTGCAACAATCACTCAGCCAATCAATCAACTAATTCAACATGACTTGTATCCGGAGATGGAGCCATCTGATGGTTCCAGCTTCGTAAAGGACGAATATTCTGCTGTTCTTTGGTCTTACTTCGTTGTAAATTTAATAATTTTGTGTCTTTGACTGTTGATTGGACAAAATATGACGTTTCATAACATGACCTGGTGCTGTGGGACTCTCGGACCTTCATCGGTGTTTTCTCACGTTTCACACACCAGAGTGTTGTCATAGTAATCGAGAAGAAATCATCTGGTGAAGTCCTACGGATACGAAATGTTTCTGCAGGAAAATATAATTTAACAATTTTGGTTTGTTTCATTTTAAACGGTAAAATACATTTTAAAAGGTTTTTTGTTTCATATGTAAAATCGCAACAACAGTTTTTTTCAGATCCTGAAATTGTGATACTAATGTTTTTGCACTATCGTCTGCACAGTGCAAGTCAAGAGACTAGAAACGCTCACTCAGAGCCACAGGCCTCTCGCTCAGTGTGTTTCCTTAACCACACACGTGTCTGACTTCCTCGTACGCCGCCGTCCCCAGGCTGTGTTCCTCCGTGCAGCGTCACACTGTAGCTGTGTGGAGTTGGGAAGCTCGTCTATTTCCAACTATTCGGCTGTTTACCAACTGAGCGAACGGCTAAATGGAGCCCAAACCGCAGCAACCGTGACCTACTTAGGACCTCACTTCTGCCACTTTGATCTGGAGTGGAAAGGATTAGTCCGATTAGAGGGGTCAAAGGTCAGGACCTGTTACTTTTATCGCTGCGTTCAGTTTTATGTGTAAATAACTACATGTAAATATACATGTTCTTTTTTTCAAGCTACCTGAGGCTACAGACAAAACAAATTGTTTCTGACGACATGTTGAATCTTATACTTATTCATAATTTTAAAATACCCAGTAACTCTTCCATCCTCCTATGTAGGGCTGCACCTTTTTTTTTTTAAATAATCATTCATCTATCATTTATTATGATGTTGTTTTTGTCTATAAAATAGCGAAAAAAACACTATATAAGCTCAATGTGATCTATATAAACATCTTGTTTTATTCAACCGTCAGTCTAGAGTCCAGAATATGTGCGTTTTTCAGTTTTAATGACAAAGGATAAGATCAGAAATCTGTTTGGAGAAGCTGGAACTATCAGATGTTGTAAATTTGATAGGTAATGCATAGTTTGGTGTTTTGAAAGGTTTTACAAAGAATTCTTACATCTGTTAATAGCTGTTTTTAGACATGAATGCAAGAGGAGATTGTTCATAACAGGAAACTGTCTAAAAGCTCCTGAATCTCCTCGTCTTGCCAAGTTGGCGTCTTCACCTGCGTCTTCTAAGTTCACTTCTCCCTTTTCATCCGGAGTTATCTGTGTTCTTCCAGCTTCACATCCGTCAAGTGTCAGAAACATCATCAACGCGCGCCCCTTCGCTCGCTGGGAATTTTCTATTCACTGTTGCTGTCAAAAGTCTCAGTTTCTATTTGTCCAGATCAAAAACCGACTCCGGAGTTTTCAAACTAAAACGGGAGCAGCAGCGATTTGAAAATACAGAGCGTTAGTGTGGCTGCAGCTTGGATTTCTTCTAGAATCAGGTTTACACATCTCAATATCAAACAGCATGACGTCATTGTTTGAGGTTGGATTACTGGTCTGATTAACAGGCTCAATGGAAACGCAGTCATTGACACAAGTGTCTACGTCTGTGGCTTCAGTCGTCGTGAACTCAGCAGACCTCCAAACATTTCTGTAACCCCCACTCCCCCTGTCTCTGCTGCTGTGCCTTTCCCCTTAAACCACAACACTGACTGGCTGGTGAGCTTGCTCGGTGAGATTCCTCTGGATTCCCTCGGTGATAAACCGGCCCCGACACTCAGCCCGGCAGCCTGAGGAATGGAGCGGGTGAGGGTGGGGTGAGCAGGCGACGCTGCCTGCATGAGCCAACAATGGGCCCAGCCAGCTAACTGGTTTGGGGAGATCCAGTGACCTGAGTCAGCCATTGTCTGCAGAGCTGCCACATTTAGAGTAGTTTCAGGTACAGGTGTATCATGGGTAGGTTTCAGATGAATGAACTGAGCAGGATCTTAATCTAAACACCTCCAGTTTGTTCTACAAGAGCATCGACTTCCACAGAAGTGAAAGTCAAATTAATACCTAAGAGCAACTTGTAACTCAAGATGTTCCAATACCAGTATCAGAAATGCCTTCTAAATTTTGGGTCAGCCATCGGCGAGATCTATGTACCGATCCAAAACCACGTCTTAAAACAATATTAGTTTCACACAGATTAAACTGCAAATGTCTTTCTTGGAAATCACCTGTTCTTAACCGCTCCAAAACAGCCGCTGTACGCTCAGGACCTTCTCCGCAGTTTGTCTTCTCCCACATGAACAAGGCAGCGAGCGATTCTCCGCTCTCCCTGTATCGTAGAGCTGGGTTTTTAAAAATCGATTCTCTGATTTGAAATCGATCTTCAAATCTTCGACCTTCTTTAAATGATCTGATAGCGATTCATAAAAAGAAGGAATCCATCTTTTAATAGATGCCTTTTCCCCTGAGTGACCTCATTTTACATAAGAACTGTGGCAGCATTTTAGCCAGTTAGCGAGTCGCTCAACTCATATCTGTGTCTGAGTTTACACAGACACACACAGACACACACAGACACACACAGACACACACAGGCACACACAGACACACACAGACACACACAGGCCCTGGGCACAGCCAGGACTTCAGTGTTGAATTGACTGGAACGACCCGGATTCCATCGTTTTAATAACTGAATAAATGTGATCGTCAGTTTGTGTGTGAAGAGCGATGAGCAGAATCCGTTGCTGTTTGAACGGGTCATTATTAATATGCTATTATAATTATATCAGTGGTTTCAGATTATGACAATAACATAATTGATCACAGTCATTTCTGGGACAATATATCATCCAAACAAGCATTAAATACACATTGAGTGCATGTCGGGTCTTTCTGATTCATTTTGACTTTATGATCAGGAGCTTCTTTCACAAATTGCACACATTCTACCAAATATGGCGATCCATCCAGAAGTGGGGTGGGTATTTGGTTGTTGGATGTAGACACCAGTGCTGATGGCATGGTTCTAAAGCTGAGATTTAAAGCTCTCTAAGCCTCTTTCTGTCTGTGGATCCATGATGAAATGTTCCTCATCTTTCTCCAAACTACGCTGACGTTTCCCAGAAGCTGCTACGGCAACAGATTCCTTCCACCAAGGATGTCGTCTTTAGAGCAAAGTGGGAACAGCCAGGGAGCAGAGTGAAGCTTGTTGGCATCCGGCTCGTCGTCGTTTCTCTTTAACACAGAAATAAATCCTGACTGATGCAGATATTAGGAAGTAAAAAATATCTGATACAGATTTATACTAAATACAATTTAGCCAAAATGGCTAAACTGGCTAATTATCAAAACATTTTATTAATGAGCATTGGACCTATAATTTTAAACTGAATATTTTAAAAATATACAGATTACTAAGAGGCCGTTATGAAACTTCAAATGTATATTTCACAGACTCTTACCCATGTTTTTCTATTTATTGTTATTCTCTTGGTCTGTATATGTTTCTGTTCTTGCCTGGAGAGACTCTTACGAAACACAATGTTCTGATAATACAATTACATAACTCAAACCAAAGAACAAAAAACTATTACAACCAAATATATAGAACATGAATTAAGAAAAACAAATGTTTTAGGTAAAATCCAGACATAAATGCTCAACCGTTTTATTAGCCGGCCAATAAGAGTCGTCTGATAAGAGCCTTTTGCAGACAGTGTCACGATATAGTGACTATAGATAGTGAAACGATGAAGTCTGACTGTCTGCGTGCACGGTAACATCTTTATGGACGATGGTGCCAGTGCACGAGCGATTATTAATCATGAAACTGTGGCGGGACAAATAGGAACATGGCGGGCCGCCGCCGTAGCTCCACCATTTGAATCGTGTCCGTTGTTTTTCAGGTGTCAGTGTGCGTCGCCCCAGCTGAGTTGGTGAAGTCACCTGACGTTACCCCCACACAGAGACGTGCCAACAGAGGGACAGGATGCCTATTCCTCCCCCTCCCCCCCCACCCCCGGGACCGCCGCCCCCACCCACCTTCAATGAGGTCAGTGACCGGACGGAACACGTAGCTCGTCACACAGCGAAGTTTGCGAGATGGTGCAGATCAGTGTTGTAGAATTTATCTAAAAACCACGAGTCCACGACGGTTTACTGTTTGACCAGCGAGCTGTTGAATGTGTTGACATGCTGTGTTACGTTAGACCCTCTACACTTCTTTCTGTCTGAGACGAGTCCCTCACTCACGACCCTCCCTGCCCATTTCCCCCCTAATAGTTGGGGTTTTTCTTTTTGCTAATGCTAACTGGGTCATTTTACTTCACCATAGTCAGAGGGTACGGACACAGGACGTCGCACTTTGTCTCTTTCTGGGTCTTCTATGTTTATGGCTCCTGTTATTTTATTGAAAGAATAAACAGGCGAACACGACTGCTCCCAAACTGAGCTCATCTGGGGCTAAAGGCAGAGGAGCGCTGCTGACCGACATCTGCAAAGGCGCCAGGCTGAAGAAGGTCGGTGTGGTCAGTGACCGGAGTGCACCCGTTATAGAGAGTGAGTTCATTTTAATATTCACTCCACCATATTCCAACACACACACACACACACACACACACACACACACACACACGTGTTGTGCATGGAATGTTTGATACATACTTTTTCTTTTCACCAGAATCAGGAGGAAGTGGCGGAGGAGGAGGAGGAGGAGGAGGAGGAGGTGGAGGTTTTGCAGGCGGCGCCCCAATGGGGATGGGGGGGCTCTTTCAAGGTGGTGTGCCAAAATTACGCCCAGTTGGAGGTAAAAACGTGTTTTGTGTCCACAAAAAATCAGTTGGAGTCATTTCCGTAGCAGAAACATTTGTTGCTTCCACGTTTTCATTTTACAGTCAAAATAATCTGAAGATGATAACAATAACTTTGGTAACCAAAAAATTCAAAATGTAATCACAACAGATGGTTGTGAAGAGCATTTTAATATTTGTCTTGCCTCTAGTATTCTTATCTTTAGTGCACCTTAGTCTGTAAAGGCCAAATAATTCATTGATCAATCAAGTTAATGATCAGCAAATGGTTTGATAATGAAAATCACTGTTGGCCTCATGTTCCCCCTGCAGTCGTCTGAGGTTTTGAACGTTCTGCTGCAGTGCATTTACCACCTCCTCTTTGTCGTCCCCCCAGATGGTTCAGCAGGGGGTTCAGTAGGCAGATCTGCACTGAGGCCCCCGGGGGCCCGGTCCGCGGCCCCTCGCCCCCCAACGGGCCGCTCCAGTTCACCCTCCCCAGCAAACAAGCCCTCTCCACCGGAGCACCAGCGCTCCCACCGCCCCTCTCTCCCCGACATCTCCCGTCCCTCCAGCAGCAGCAGCGGCTCGTCCTCAGGCGGCGGGATGAAGCACAGCACCTCCGCCCCGCCCCCTCCTCCACCCTTCAACAGGGGCGGCCGTGGCAATGCTCCGCCCACCCCCAACCAGAAAGCACCTTCCACATCCTCTCATAGCAGAGAGAAGCCCCTCCCCCCAACGCCCAACCGAGGTCCCACGCCCCCCAGCTCGGTGAAGCCGCCATCTTCCAGCAGACCTCCAACCGGGGGTTCCTCTGCTCCTCCGCCTCCCCCGCCATACAGACCACACACGTCAGTCTCCAACGGGCCTTCCCACGTAGACGGGGGCGGCGCTCCGGAGCTGCCACAGAGGCACAACTCGCTGCACAAAAAACACACATCAGGAGGCAGCAGCCAAGGACGAAGCCACGCGCCTCCACCTCCTCCTTCTCCTTCTCCATCTTCTCAGCCGGTCCCGAGACCTCCACCACCTGCCAGAGAGCCGCCTGGACGCAGAGCAGGTACATCTCCTTAATGTGTTTTAACCCTGTAAGACCGAAGGCAACAAATAAAACCTCAGTGTCAAACCAACCACCTAAAACCTGAAGAGCTGACGGAATTACTAACATTCATAAACACTTTATTTCTAAGCCTCTGAAGCAGATACATAAATATATATTTGATATTGTAAATTATGCCTTTTCCCTAAACTTCATGAACATTTAAAAAAAAACGACAAAGCCGGCAAACTCACAGAGATTCTTCTTCTTCTTCTTCCTCCTCATTCACGTCTCTTAAGCTGCTTTCTGACATGCACTGAATTCTGGGGCATGTGTGAACGCAAATGTCCGAGTGAGAGGCTCCAGCTAAACATCAGCTCTTCAGAAAACCCTCCGGTTTAACATGTTTGTTTTCAATCAACACTGAGTTTCTCATGTGTTTTTTATTCGGCGCCTTAGGCCTTAATGGGATCAATTATTTCAGCTCAGCCAACTTCTCCAACAGGACGAGTCTCGTTTTGTATCCATGTATCAGCGAGATGATGTTCAACAGCACCGTCGATGACGACGACCTCAGTCTCTGTCCTCAGCTGTAGGAATGTTCGTACACAGGCCGAAGCACGTTCCGACTCGTCTCCTCTGAGCGTCGGCTCTGCAGTGCGGCCTTGAATTCCCAATCACACGTTCTGCAGGTCTGAAACATAGAGCGCAGGGCGGTGAGGGGTTTTCTTTGGCTCTGTAAATCGCACAAAGGGCATCAAAGCCAGATGTGTGTCCAGCCACTTAACAACACACTGTGGTTTAATACTTGCTTTGATACCTACAGCTGTTGGTGTTTTGGGAAACTTTCCCCTCATTGCAGCGACAGTATTCCAACACGTGGAGCAGATGTGTTGTATATTGACGTGTGTGTACAGGCCCAGTTGTGGATGGTGACACATAAGATGCCTCCGCGGGGGGGTGTGTGTGTGCGTGCGTGTGCGTGCGTGTGTGTGCGTGTGCGTGTGTGTGTTGACGTAGAAACAAACACTGGAGGATGAAAGACCCCGTCACCTACAACGTGTAAAACTGGTAAACATAAAAACCTTTAGTTCCTCGGTGCCGATAGAAGTACTTACTTCTGATTTGAACTGAGGAACACAAGTATCAGAAGGCACTTAGCACAAAGCTTTGTGTTGTGGGATTGGACAACGGAGCGATTCGCCACAAGGCCTCCTGGCTTCTCTGCATTCCTCAAGCCCGGTGGAATATCCCAGCATTCCTTTTCCTTCACTGTGCCTGCAGGATGTCTGATCTTCATCTCATTCTCACTACTTCACATTATACTCCTTTTTCATTCCTACATCAGTCGAGGAGAATGATGTGTTACTGGTGGCGTGTCGGCTGGAACTGGAAATAATTCCACCAGCCACAGCTCACGACTGTTTCTGTTCCAGGTTTAATCCGTGACCCACTGGTCTGCTGCTTTACTTCTGTGTACAGTGTATTACTGTGACGCGTGGACATGGACATTTGGCTTTGTTGGAGCTTAAACTAAGGATTATTTACATCCTCAGATAATCTCTAATTGTTTTTCTTCGATCTTAATGTTTCTCTGTTAATTGCTACCAAAAGTTAAAAGTCTTGTGTCTGTCATAGACTGTAAATAAGATGGCCGACATGATGGCGTTTCGAAAAGTGAAGCCTAAGCATCTTGAAGGCCCTCTGGTGGCTGGCTGCTAACGCTGGAGCAAATTGGCACACTGACTCTGTATCACTTAAACTTGGAATATCTTTACTGTTTGTTTCCGTTGTTCAAAGAAAATATATATATTTTTAAGATAAGTTTGCTTAGACTGTTTCACTTGAATATTAAGTCTTGTGTGTGTGTGTGTGTGTGTGTGTGTGTGTGTGTATATGTGTGTGTGTGTGTGTGTGTGTGTGTGTGTGTGTGTGTGTGTGTGTGTGTGTGTGTGTGTGTGTGTGTGTTTGTTCCACGCAGCTCCCAGGTACTCCTCCGGGTCTCAACGTGAGTGGGCCGGGACGCCTCCGCCACTCACCCCGTACTGTCAACAGCTTCCCCTGCGATCTCAGACTCTCAACCGAGGGGAAAACTTCCTCCTCCCTCCTCCATCTCCTCCTCCTCCTCCTCCCCGCACTCGGCCGACTCCTCCCACCTCCACCTCCCGCCCCATCAGGAACGGCCACCCAACTTCTCCCTCTCTCCAAGTCCATCATAGGTGAGTGGGGGACAGACCAGCATCGTCGTATTCTTCTGCTTATCCATGGTTCTGTTCACAGACACAGAAGGACAACATTTAGATTCTCCCCTCGCCCTCATCTCTATTTAATCCTCGTCGCAGGGATTTGTTGACGCAGCTACTGTTGGTGACATCGCTCGGAGACGACAGCTGGCGAATGGCCGCCGATACTCATATCCCGCCACAGGTTATAAAATGAGCCGTGTCAGTTTCCCCTGCTGCACTGGAACAACTCAGGAGGGAAGGAAACATTCATAGATGCACAGTTAGCCCTGTGCTGGAATCCCAACGTAAAGTCAAAGTTTTACTGGAAAACTAAGCGTCTGTGTTCTACTCCTCACATCGTACGCTCGGGATCACGTCAGTTTATTCTGTGTATGAGGACAGACATTGACTTCGAGATGTCCACTGTGGGAAAACGTGGAGATTGAGCGGAACGGATAACCGCCTGCCCTCCTGGGCGTGCTCCTCCCGGGACCCCCACCCTCAGCCGGATGTGACGGACGGTTTGGCTGATTTGGTGAACACATCTGACCGCAGAGATTCTCCTGCTGCTTCATCATGTCTGAAACCATCTCCTCTTTTCTCTCAGAACACACCCCACACGTCCCGCTTTCCTTTTGTCTTTAAGTTATCATATAGTGTTAGTTTGCACTGACGAACAGTAACCTTACATTATAGAATAAACAGCACAAAAGCCATGTGAAGCCAGAGCAGAGGCCGCTCGCTTCCACAAGCGCTAGGAAGAAAGGATCACAACAGTTGTCGAGTTGACCGGAGTTTCACGTGGTAACACAAATTAAAACACCAACCTCTTCAAAAATCCTCCTTCTCTTCCCCCTCAGATGATTTTGAATCCAAGTTCAACTTTCCACCCGATCAAGACCTTCCACTCCGAGAGTACAGGCACTTCAACAAGGTCTACCCCAGCAAAAACAAATAAGGCAACGCTGCGTCAGTGTGCAGACCCTATAAAATACAAATATGTCTGATCTTTAGCTACCGTAGTCAGTGAATTCCGTACAACAAGCCACAGATGAGTTTAGTTTGGATGTGTAGACCTTACCAGATCCACCCTTGAGTAACCTCTTCTTCTGTCTGCCCTCAGGTGCACAGTGAGAGGAGCCCTCCAGCGCGCCGCCGGTCGGAGGAACGGGGCCTCAGCTCAGACTCTGAATCCTCAGTCAGCCGACTCGGTGGACGGTCAGGAGGGAGTGGTGAAGACGCACTCGAATCACAAACACGCTCAACACTAAACACACACTAAACACACACATTCACTAACATTAAACCACCAGCCAGAAGCACAGTGGCCAAAAAAGTTAACACTACCACAGCACGCGGGTCCGACACTACTCGGAGGTCACTTTCTCACTTTGCACGAGAGAATAACAAACGCTCGGAGACGAGAAGCCGTCTCCACCGTCATGACTGCGACCACCTGGACTTTCTGCTGACTGGAAGCAGAAGCCTCTGTTCCACACGACATATCAGGACCAAACTCCCAACGCTTCGACTCTGTGCATTCCACCTTTTTTAAAATGCATATTCATGATGACAATGGTGATTATATAACTCTGAATAACATCTTGTTTTGTTTATTTAATTGTTTTGGTGTCAGCATTACCTTCAGGGGAGAAAAAAAAAAAAATCAACGCTACGAATGGAAACTGAGTTTTCAGCAAATGGTCCCACTGAGGTCTTTAAGCAGAAACTTGATGAGGCCATGGATGTGGGGGTTTACTTGGATGCTTTTATTTTGGGGTGGGTTTGTCTTTAGTCATTCCAGCTGTGCCAGGGGTGAGGGTGCTAAATCATCTCACCCTATGTGCCAAAAGCAGGTGAAGCCAGGTGAGCTGCAGAGCCAGGAATGTTTCCACACTTGTTTTCTGCAGAAATATATAAATTCTCTGGATCGTGGACGAAATGAATCACGGATATTTAGCCATCATTACCGACAGAGTGTCTTGCCTGGTTGTTTATTGTCACATTCAGATCGGGTTGGTTTCCTGCTTCTTTTTCCCTCATCTTTCCCTTCATTTGGGGACGTTTATTTCATCTTCAGACGATGTTGCACAGTGAGCCGATCTGCTCAACGGACACTGTGCACGATGCTCACATGCACTTGACACATCAGGATCCCGTTTCACATTGGATGTAAAACTAGAGGAAAGTGATGTGTCAGACCACAAGTCGCTCTCGTAGGCCACCGCTCTCTGGGTCCGAGGCTGAATTGTTCTTGCTTTTCTGGACCGTGTTTTGATGATATTTAGCTGTAGAGTTGTGAGGAGCTTGATCAGATCGCTTATCACTTTCTGTGGATTTCCTCTTCCAGGTGTCCGCTTCAAATCTCGCACTCTGTTCGTAACTTGTGTTGTACTTTGCTGCCAGGCCTGTGGAAGAAGCACGACGGGCTGACAGGAGGCTGCACGAGCTGTTGGGAACTCTGCTCGTCATGATTGCAGCTGGTAGCAGCGAACCAAAAACAGAGGAACACTCCTATGCCAGATGTTTGAAGTACATGGGAGGTTCTTTAATACACTTTTCATTGACTTTTTAAAACACTAATGACATATTCGTAAAGAGACCCAGTAGAGAAGTGGAACACAAAGAAGAGCTGTCAGGAGACTCTCTGTTCTCTGCCATGTGTGGCGCCCTGCTGGTCTTTTGCTGGGGTCTTGCCACAGATCTGTTGCCACTCTCGCGGTACCAGTGTTTTATTCTGATTTGCTTTTTGTTCTTAGTGGAAGATGATGACGTCAAAGTAAATAAGAAACGAGTCTATTTGAAAATGCAATAAATATTGTGTATTTACACAATGGAATATGTTAATCATAGTTCTTGATCTATTTTTATGTTGTAAAAAGGTTGTACATAGGAAAGAGAGATGGTAAGGAGTTGAACATGTTCCAGTGGCCGAGCTTTGGCCTTGGATTACACCTCGATGCTTGACCACATGAGGGTGAATGAGCTGAACGGACGTGGTGAGACTTTGCCAACAAGAATAAACTTTGGGGGATCATGTTTTTTTACAAACAACAAAATATCCAGTCATGGGTAACGAGGGAACCTGGTGGCTGATGGGACACGAGAAACACAAACTACAAATGAAACTACCTCTCCTGTCCACAGCAGTTTCACCTTATTCCACAGAGGCTGCCACGCTGGTCTCCCCAGGTTCTGGCACCTTGTCTCTACTTAACAAGAAAAAACCAACCTGTGGTCATTTGCTGTTAACCAACCGTTGTTTTTATCATTTGGAAATAAATTCAAATAAAATGTATTCTGTCGGGGAAAAGCAGCTGATGAGCGCCTGTTTTTATTCTGGTTGGATTCCTCTGTACTGAAATCTGTGTCACCTGTAGTAGAACAATCCAGAATCACCACTTTGAGATGTTGTTCCAGACGTGTGAGGTTGTCTGCCCTCTCCAAATGGGTTCTCCCACATTAAGAACAGTTAGTTTGTGATAAACAGCTTTATACATGTTCAGCGGAGACAGGGGAAAAGTAGGAATAATGTCAAACCAAATACAATGTGAGAGAGAGAGATAGATGAAATGGATTCAACTGTATGAAACTATTCAGATATGATGTCAAAGCAAGATTAGTGAGTAAGAAAGAAAGTCAGATTCAGATTTATTTATATAAGTGAAAACAGTGAAAGTCAAATCTTAACAAGCACTAGGAAAATCTATCTGAAAGTTCTGGATTTCTAATATATTACCAAAGAAGAGGAAGAGTAAATGCCACAGTAGTTCAGGTGTTCGCTGTTTCCCAGCCTGATCCCCAAACGAGGCTGACCGGGTGCGTGGTCCAGGTGAGGCCACACACCCCGCACATGGCCCAGTGAGGACTTTGCAATACAAATACAAAGGACAGGAATGATTCGTGTGCCCAAAGTAGTGTTTACTCCTTTGACCTGAATAACTTCAGGAGCTAACACTTTGACCTTTGAACAACTTACAGGAGTCAACACTCCTTGACCTTTGGAATAATCCTTCATAGGAGTCAACACTTTGACCATAAAGACTTCATCATGTATACCCGATGTATGTACTACACTTTATTTACTTGCTAAACCGCCAACAAAGATCAAGAGGAGTTTATATTCTTAAGCAAGATGGGTACAATGAACAGGTTACCAAGAAACACCTAGGACCACCCGCCCAAAAATGAACGATGGACAAGTCCAGGCAGACATGAGGTGTCGATCTTTAAGGGGGAGAGCTTTTCTTGCAGCGACAAGCGCTAATATTGGGCAGCTCAGCAGGCCTTTGACTGCATGGAGGGAAAATACAGCAGAAAATGCAGAGAAGGAGATCCTGAAAACATTACTTCAGGAAGCTTTCTATGACCAGTTCCCCAAAATGAGCCTCCATTCAAGAGATCGAGAGGGATCACTCTTTCAAAGGAAGGCAGAGCTTAAAGGACCTAGTATCTCAAAAGGAGTCCATTATTGAAGAAAAGAACCAAACTATTCTGTGTCTCAACACTAAGATCACAGAGTTAGAGCATTGTAAACAACCAGCCGAAGCAACTGGGGCCTCTTTCCTTTTCCGCCTCTCGCCGAGCCCCAGCTGACTTTGACCAGGAAAAGCTCCTCCACAAACAAAATCCAGGACCTCAAAGAGCAGCTTCAAATGGAGCTGAACAAGTCTGTGGCTTATGTGGATATAATGAAAGTCATGAATATGGAGCACCAGAACTTGATTTCTAATATAGAACAATTTCTAAATACTTGCACAGTTAAGAACTTGAAGCTAAAAGGATTCAATGAAAAGATGTCACAGAAGATCCCTGGGTACAAACAGAAGATCTCAGAGTATGAACACAAGATCTCTGGGTATGAAGAGAAGATCTCCGAGGATAAACAAAAGATCTCCAAGAATGAACAGAAGATATCTGAGTATGAACAAAAGATCTCTAAGGATGAACAAAAGATCTCTGATTATGAACAGAAGATCTCCCAGGATGAACAGAAGATCTCAGAGTATGAACACAAGATCTCTGGGTATGAAGAGAAGATCTCCAATGATAAACAAAAGATCTCCAAGAATGAACAGAAGATTTCTGAGTACGAAAAACAGTTCTCAGAGTATGAACAGAAGATCTCCAAGGATACTCAGAAGATATCTGAGTATGAACAAAAGATCTCTAAGGATGAACAAAAGATCTCAGAGTATGAACAGAAGATCTCCGAGGATAAACAAAAGTTCCTGTGAGTATGAAACAGAAGACTCACAAGGAGGTGTAGAAACAGAAGACTTGGATTATGAAACAGAAGATCTCCTAGGATGATTAACAGAAGATCTCTGATTATGAACAGAAGATTCAAGATAAACACAAGATCTCCAAGGATAAAACTAGTTCAGAGTACGAAAAAAGATATCCGAGGATAAACAAAAGTTCTCAGAGTAAGGAACAGAAGATCTACAAGGAGTGAAACAGAAGATGCTGAGCATGAACAGAAGATCTTGCAGGACAAAGACCATGAATTACAATTGTCAGACCATAAGCCAAAGGTCTCAAATCATAAGATAAAAGGCTCAGACAATAAACCAGAGAGCACTGACTCATGGGATGATGACTCATCATGGGACCTTGAATCTGAGGTCTCAGATAATGAGGTGCCAGAGACCCAAGATCGATTGGACGAAGAATTGAATTTATCAGACCTTGAATCTGATGTCTCAGATGATGAACCAGAGGTCTCAGATGATGAACCAGAGGTCTCAGATGATGAACCAGAGGTCTCAGATGATGAACCACAGGTCTCAGATGATGAACCAGAGGTTTCAGACCAAATGCCAAAGGTCTCAAATGTCGAGCCAAAGGTCTTAACCATGCAACCACCCTGATCCCACCCTATACCCACAGGTTCCAGCCCATCGGCCAAAAGGTCTCAGGATTCAGATGATGAATCAGAGGACTTGGGATGGTGAATCAGAGGTCTCAGGGGATGTTGAATCAGAGGTCTCAGACAGTTGAACCACAGGTTCTGTGATGATGAATCAGAGGACTCAGATGGTGAATCAGAGGTCTCAGATGTTGAATCAGAGGACTCAGATGATGAACCGGAGGTCTCAGATGCTGAATCGGAGGTCTCAGATGTTGAATCGGAGGTCTCAGATGTTGAATCAGAGGACTCAGATGATGAATCAGAGTAAGTCTCAGATGTTGAATCGGAGGTCTCAGATGGGCTGGAATCTCAGAGGACTCAGATGATGAATCGGAGGTCTCAGATGATGAATCAGAGGACTCAGATGATGAATCAGAGGTCTCAGCATGCTGAATCGGAGGTCTCAGACATGGTGAATCAGAGGACTCAGATGTTGAATCAGAGGACTCGGGATAAGTTGGAATCGGAGTGGTCTCAGGTTGAACCAGAGGTTCAGATGTTGGAACCGGGTCAAAGCTGATGTGAAAACCAGAGACAAAAAGAACAAAAAGGGTGGAAAAGATTTAATATTACTACCTCAAACCATGGAAGTGGGGAGAAAGAAAAAGAATTTGACTCAGATCCAGACGGTCTGACTGTGCTTCTGGTGATTTTCTCTGTGTGCTCTTACAAATGATTCTATATTTTTCAATCAATAAAAACATATTTATTTAATTTATATCTTTAGTATATTATGTAATATTCCTGTATTGACACTTGTTTGCCACTCTCGTTTCAAAAGGTCCGCAAAAAGTGCTTTTTTGTTTCCAGTGCAAGGTTTCTTTCCCTTTATCCTAAATAGAAAGGAGATGGATGGGATGTCACTGCTCAGTCACACTTAGACTCACATTATCAGAATCAGAATCAGAATCAGAATTATTTTATTGCCATATGTTTACACATACAGGAAATTGCCTTGGTGTGTGGCTAAGTGCATAAGAACAACAATCAGACATAAAACAACAATATATACAGTAAGACAATACACACAAGTTGGGTAATAATGTACGTGCTAAGGTGCAGTGATTGGTTTCAGGATAGTGCCAGTAATATATACTATGTGCAGAGTCAGTGTGATGCAGGGGGCTTGTTTGTGAGCCCCACTGCCATGGGGAAAACTGTTCAGGTGGCGCGAGGTTTTGGTCTTGATAGCCCGAACCTTTTTCCGGATGGAAGTCTCTGAAAGAGGTGGTGACCGGGATGCGGAGGATCAGCACGCAGTTCCTGTTCTGCTCTTTACTGGTCCTGGAGTGGAACAGGTTCAGAGAGCCGGCAGGTCGCAGCCGATGACCCTCTCTCAGCTGACCGAATGATCCGCTGCAAGTTCCTCGTCTCTTGTCCTTGGCAGTGAGCAGCCAACCAGATGGTAATTGATGAGGTGAGATGGACTCAATGATGGCCGCAGGGTGAACTCATCATCACTTTCATGCATGCTGAATTTTCAGCTGTCGCGAGGAAGAACGCCCTTCCAAGGGCCTTCTTGGTGGTGGAGGTGAGAGAATTTCCTCCGCCTCCCACCCTCAGGTCCTGTGCAATTATAGTCCCCAGGAATCTGAAAGCATCTGCACTGTTTAACTGGGGAGTCGCACACATGGTGAGGGGGCGGTTTGGGCTGGGCTCTCCTGAAGTCTAAGCACATCTCTACAGTTTTCAAAGCGTTCAGCTCCAGGAAGTCCCATGCAAACCAGGAAGCCGGCTGTCAACTTCCTTCTGTAGATGTGCCTCATCCCCATTGGGAGATTAGTCCAATAGGGTTGTGTCGCCTGCAAACTTCAAGAGTTTGACAGAGGTGGCTGGAGGTGCAGTTATTGTTGGTGTAGAGGGAGAAGAGTAGAGGGGAGAGGCACACAACCTGTGGGGCTCCAGTTGATGGTTCGGGCTCAGAGACAAGTTTGCCCAGCTCACGCCAGCTGCTTCCTGTCTGTCAGGAAGTCAAAGGACCACCTGCAGTGTGGCTCAGGCACGCCAGCCAGGCCAGCTTGTCTCGAGTAGCAGCCATATAGTGTTGAATGCGGGAGCTGAAGTCCACAAACAGGGATCCTGGCGCAGGTGCCGGGGGAGTCAAGGTGCTGGAGGATGAAGTGGAGTTCCATGTTGATTGCATCAGCCTACAGATCTGTTGGCTCTAGGCAAACTGCAGTGGGTCGAGGAGGTGGTTGGTTTATGGCCTTTGAGGTGGGTCACACCCAGGCGTCAAAGGTCTTGATTACTACAGAGGTCAGGGCCACTGGTCTGTAGTCACAAGGTCTGTGATCCTCTGCTTTGGGAACGGGATGATGGTGGGATGACGTAGAAGCAGGTAAGGCTCACGCATTCGGCCAGTGAGGTGTTAAAGATGTCCTAGAACATTGGAGCACAGCTGATCCGCACAGTACCTAGTGTGGAGGGGGAGACAGCGCCTGGTCCAGCTGCCTTGCGGGGTTCAGTCTCTTTAGTAGTTTAGGACATCTTCCGAATGGAGAGGATGAGGGGAGGGGCCAGTCTGGACCATTTTGTGGGGGGGTAGTGTCTTTGTCCAGGCTGGGAAGAAGAGGTGATAGCTGTGAGGGGGTTGGGAATGTGCAGGGTTAGAACTGGTCCATTGTCTGACAAATCTGCAGTAGAAGTCATTCAGGTCGCTTGGTGTTGAAGGTCTTCCACAGAGTGGGATTTGGTTTGCAGTCATGATCACCCGGAGGCCTTTCCAGACTGACGAGGAGTCATTGGCTGCAAATTGTTGTTCCAGCTTGATCACTGCCTGCTGGCCTCCTAATCTCCCCTTGCCAAACCAGTATTTAGCCAGTCTGAACTCATCCTTGTCCCCTCTTGAAGGCTGGCCACCTCTTTCTCCAAACGTTTGTTTGTTTTAAGGTGAACCAGGGCTTGTCGCTGCTGCACCACCCGGCAAGTGTTGGAATACATCTGTCCTCACAGAAGCTGATGAAGCACGTCACAGCCTGTATATTCGCCCAGGCTGTTGGAAGAAGTTTCTAAAATGTCCCAGTCTGTGCTGTCCAGGCAATCACGCAGCCTCTCCACAGCTTCACTGCTGCTCCAGTTCTTAGATCTCAGCAACAGCAGGTTTGTAAAGTTTGAGTTTCTGTCTGTAGGCCGGGACTGTGGGATGAATGTTACGTGGTCGATAGACCAGAGCAGCTAAATCGCATGATAAGCCCTGCTGATGGTACTGTAGCAAAGGTCCATATTCTCTCTCTGGTCGGGCATTTAATAACTGTTTGTATTTGGGAGTTTGTGAGTTAAGTTGCCCATTTTAAAGTCCCCAGTGACAATAACAGGGGAATACGTAGTCTTCACCTTCTCTCCACTCCTAGTATCTGATCAGCGTAGTTGACGCCTGAGCCTCGCGCATCAAAAGAAGGCCATGTGGAATGTAAACCCGGCCAGGGATAAAAGAAGTGAATTCACGAGAGTAAAACGGGTCTGCAGGTGATGAAAACATTCAGGGTCACAGAACAGGATTGTAAAGTCACTTTCTACATCGGCACCAGCAATGGTTTATATAGAAACAAATCCTCTCCTCGCCTTTGCGTGAGAGGATCGGGCTCATGTCTGCACGCAACAGCTGAAAGTCGTCAGCTAAAGTGGGCAGAGTCCGTGTGTAGATTCCGCAAATACGATTCACAGAAACACAAAACAGAAGAAAGAGAAAAGTCTCTATTTGTCCTGATGAGAAGGCGAGTTCGCCATCTTATTGCACAGTGAGCGGACATTGAGAGATTACACCGGGAGAGCGCGTGTAGTCCTCTCTCCCTGAAGCGCACCAGGTCCAGCGCTTCTCCGGTCGCCAGGCTCGCGCGACCGAGGATCACTGGCACTTTGATGGTAACCACCAATCCACAGAAGAGGCGAAAGTTGGGAAACAAATCAGATGGAAAAGTGCGGTTCCTGATGTTAAGCAGTTCTGCCCATCGCGGAAATAATCCGAGTTGAGTCAAGAATGAACTGAATTATAGATCGAAACAAACACAGAAGTGCGCACTAACACACCGAGGCGGCCGTCGATTTATCAAATGTTTCTTATAAAATTCGAACAGCCTAAAACAAACAGATCTTTAAAATCCGTACAAGATTTCAAAAATACCAAAACCTTTTTTTTCAAACTTGAATGGAAACTTAAATGTTTGTGGAATAAGCAGAAGGATTTGATGTTTGATTATTAAAGTATGTGAAGTAGTTGAAGAAGGCTGCAGCTTCACATTATCAGAGAAACAGCAAAAGAAACACAGAGTATAAGTAGAAAAGTGAATTTTATAGCGTGAATATGAAATCTAAATCATTTTTGTCCTAAATTCAAGGATTAATTGAAAAGCAGAGACTTTAAAATAATTAAAACGTTGATGTGAATGAAGATGGTTTATTCAGGACAAATGGTGTCCCCATATTGAGTAAAACATTTGTGTGTATGTATTTGTGTGGTGTGCTCTGTCCATGTTTGTGTGCCAGTGTAGTGTGTGTGTGTGTGTGTGTGTGTGTGTGTGTGTGTGTGTGTGTGTGTGTGTGTGTGTGTGTGTGTGTGTGAACCCTCTCAAACAACTTTACACCTAAATTATATCACACTGATGTAATTTTTGACACTGACCAAATTTTCAGGAGACACGCAGACAAGTGTAGGATTTGAGAAGACAGCGAAAATTGCTTCGAGATGTCATTTTTGGAATCAACCATGGGACTGTATGTGTTTCTGATGGCAAGCTCCATTTACATTGGTTGATGTCGATGGGACTATTAAAGGCTGCACCAGCTGCTGAAACTTCCTGTGATAAAACGCTAAGCCCTATTAATTCAAGAAAACACTGTGTGAAAGACCAGACATTTATCTACACAAAATGAGCCAATCAATGTGCGTTTAAAAAAGAAGAAGAAACACATTGTTGAAAAGTGAGACCATATGAAAATCCAGTGCATGATGCCACCCTCTCTGCAGGCTCACAAGGGAAACCTAGAATAAGAGTCTCAGATTACTTCTGAATCTTTTTTAACTGAGACAAGTTCTACTTTCTTTGTAGTGGTTTATTGGAAGATGACAACCAACGCTGGTGGAACTAGTGCCACCTCTGATCTGCCTCTTCTTCCTCCGCTTCACTTAACTAGCAGCTAGGTCTTTAATGACTACGTTTATTCGACAAAATGCACAAAATTGTTGAATATTAAGAAAAGTAGAAATCATAGATTGAATTACCTTGTGTACATTACAAATACAAAGGACAGGAATGATTCAAAAGTTCATTGCAGTGTTTTACCTTGACCTTGAATAACTTCAGAGTCAACACCCTTTGACCTTTGAATAACTTCAGGAGTCAACACTCACCATAAAGACTTAATATGTATACCCTTGATGCATACCACACTTTATTTACTGCCAACCACAAATATGTAAGCAGTAAAGAAGAGCTATATTCTTAAGCAAGATGGCAAATAATGAACAGGTTACTAAGAACACCCAGGACCACCCGTCTCCAAATGAGAATCCATTACTATCCAGGCAGACATGAGGTGTCGACCATTAAGGGGGAGAGTTCCTTCTGGTAGCGACAAGCTACCACACAGCTGCAGCTCTCAGCAGGCCTTTGACCGTGCTGTGGAGGGGAAATACAAAGCAGAAATGCAGAGAAGGAGATCCTGAAAACATTACTTCAGAAGCTTATCACCAGTTCCCAAAATGAGCCCTCCATTCAAGAGATCGCAGAGGGATCACTCTTTCAAAGGGAAGGCAGAGCTTTTAAAGGACCTAGTATCTCAAAAGGAGTCCATTGAAGAAAAAGAACCAAACTATTCTGAAGTCTCAACACTAAGATCACAGAGTTAGAGCATTGCAACAACCAGCTGAAGCAATCAGCCTTTCCTTCTCCGCCGGCCGAGAGCCACCCAGTTGACTTGGACTAGAAAGCTCCTCCACAAACAAATCCAGGACCCCAAAGAGCAGTTTGAATGGAGCTAAACAAGTCTGTGGCTTATGGGATATAATGAAAGTCATGAATATGGAGTAATCAGAACTGATTTCTAATATAGAACAATTTCTAAATACTTGCACAGTTAAGAACTTGAAGTTAAAAGGATCTAAATGAAAAGATGCCAGAAGATCCCTGGTACAAACAGAAGATCTCAGAGTACAAACACAACATTCTCTGGTATGAAGAGAAGATCTCCAATTATGAAACAAAGACTCTCAAGAATGAACAGAAGATTTCTGAGTACGAAAAACAGTTCTAGAGTATGAACAAAATTGTAGAGTATGAACAGAAGATTCTGATGACAATTTCCAGAAGATATCTGAGTATGAACAAAAGATTCCTAAGGATGAACAAAATATCTCAGAGTATGAACAGAGATTCATTGAAATTAGAAGATCTCCCAGGATGAACATGAAGATCTTCTGATGTTTAACAGAAGATCTCCCAGATGAACAGAAGATTCTGATTATGAACAGAAGATCTCCCCAGGATGAACAGAAGATCTCTGATTAGTAAACAGAAGATTCTATGATAAACAAGATCTCCAAGGATAAACTAAAGTTCTCAGAGTACGGTGATATCCGAGGATAAACAAAAGTTCCCAGAGTATGAACAGAAGACCTACAAGGAGGAACAGAAGATCTCTGATTATGAACAGAGAAGACTTAGATGAACAGAAGATCTCTGATTATGAACAGAAGATTCCAGGATGAACAGGTGAAGATCTCTGATTATGAACAGAAGATCTCCTAGTTTTGTTCAGAAGATCTCTGATTATGAACAGATTCCTGATTATGAACAGAAGATTCTATGATAAACACAAGACTCCCAAGGATAAACTAAAGTCTTATACGAAAAAGATATCCGAGATACCTGTTTCTAGAGTAAGGAACAGAAGATCTACAAGGAGGAACAGAAGATCTTGCAGGACAAAGACCATGAATTACAAATTGTCAGACCATAAGCCATGTCCTTAAATCATAAGATAAAAAGTGTTCAGACAACAAACCAGAGAGCACTGATTCATGGGATGATGACTCATCATGGGACCTTGAATCTGAGGTCTCAGATAATGAGGTGCCAGAATTCAAAGATCGATTTGGACGAAGAATTGAATTTATTTAGACCTTGAATCTGATGTCTTGGGGATGATGATGGTCCAGAGGTCTCAGATGATGAACCAGAGGTCTCAGATGATGAACCACAGGTTCTGTGATGATGAATCCAGAGGTCTCAGATGATGAACCAGAGGTCCCCCAGAGTGATGAACCACAGGGTCTCAGATGATGAACTAGAGGTCTCAGATGATGAACCAGAGGTCTCAGATGGTGAATCAGAGGTCTCAGATGATGAACTTGTGAGGTCTCAGATGGTGAATCAGAGGTCTGCAGATGTTGAAACCGTGAGGTCTCAGATGTTGAATCAGAGGTCTCAGATGATGAACCACAGGTTTCAGATGGTGAAAATCAGAGGTTCTAGATGTTGAATCAGAGGTCTCAGATGTTGAATCAGAGGTCTCAGATGATGAACCACAGGTTTCAGATGGTGAATCAGAGAAGTCTCAGATGAGAATCAGAGGTCTCAGATGATGAATCAGAGGTTCCGTGATGGTGAATCAGAGGTCTCAGATGTTGAATCAGAGGTCTCAGATGTTGAATCAGAGGTTCTGTGATGATGAACCACAGGTTTCAGATGCTGCAGAAACTAGAGGTCTCAGATGGTGAATCAGAGGTCTCCAGACATAACCAGAGGTCCCAGATGATGAACCAGAGGTCTCAGATGATGAACCAGAGGTCAGAACCCAAATGCCAAAGGTCTCAAATGTCGAGCCAAAGGTCTTAATCCATAAACCAACTTATCCCACCCCATAATTCACAGGTCTCACCATCGGCCAAAGGTCTCAGATGATGAATCAGAGGTCTCAGATGTTGAATCAGAGGACTCAGATGATGAACCGGAGGTCTCAGATGTTGAATCAGAGGTCTCAGATGTTGAATCGGAGGACTCAGATGTTGAATCGAGGTCTCAGGTGTTGAAACCAGAGGTCTCAGATGTTGAACCAGGAGGTCAAAGTTGATGAAAAACTAGAGACAAAAAGAACAAAAAAGGGTGAAAAGATTTACACATACTCAAACCATGGAAGTGGAGAAAAGAAAAAGAATTTGGATCAATAGATCCAGACGGTCTGACTGTGCCTTGTGGATTTTCTCTGTGTGCCTTTACAAATGATTCTATATTTTTTCAATCAATAAAAACATGTATTTATTTAATTTATATCTTAGTATATTATGTACATTCTCAGATACACTTGCTTCACACTGTTTCAAAAGGTCCGGCAAAAAAAGTGCTTTTGTTTAAAAAGGTTTCTTTTCCTTTATCCTAAATAGAAAGGAGATGGATGGGATGTCACTGCTCAGTCACACTTAGACTCACATTATCACAACCAGAATCAGAATCAGAATTGTTTTTATTGCCAATATGTTTACACATACAGGGAAATTGCCTGTGTGGCTGGCATAAGAAACAACAATCAGACAAACAACAATATATACAGTAAGACAATAAGAACAATAATAGTATATGGCACGTATGTGCTAAGGGTGCAGTGATTGGTTTCAGGATAGTGCTGTAATATATAAATTATGTGCAGAGTCAGTGTGATGCAGGGGTTTGTTTGTGAGCCCCACTGCCATGGGGAAAAACTGTTCAGGTGGGCGCGAGGTTTTTGTCTTGATAGCCCGGAACCTTTTTCCGGATGCAGTCTCTCGAAAGAGGTGGTGACCGGGATGGGAAGGATCAGTTAATGATCTTGCCTGCTCTACTGGTCCCGAGTGGAACAGGTCTAGGAGAGCCGGCAGGTCGCAGCCGATGACCTTCAGCGACCCACATCCGCTGCAGTCTGCCCTTGTCCTTGCAGGAGGCATGAACCAGACGGTACTGATGAGGTGAGATGGACTCAATGATGGTCAGGTGGTAGAACTCTATCATCACTTTCTGCTGGCATGCTAATTTCTTTCAGTTGCTGCAGGTTAACGCCTGCTGGGCCTGATGGTGGAGGTGGAGGTTCTCCGCCACCCCTGGTGGTCCTGTGCAATTATAGTCCCCAGGAATCTGAAAAAGACTCCACTGTTTAACTGGGGAGTCGCACATGGTGAGGGGGCGGTTTGCATGGGGCTCCCTCCCAAGTTCAAGCACTGTCTCATGCCAGCTGTCAGCCCCAGAAGTTCTGGCTGCACCAGGAAGCCAGGCTGTCAACTCTCTCTGTAGCGGCCTCATCCCCATTGGAGACAATCCAATTAGGTTGTGTCGCCTGCAAACTTCAGGAGTTTGACAGAGGGGTGGCTGAGGCGTGGAAGAGCAGTGAGGGAGAAGAGTAGAGGAGAGCACACAACCTTGTGGGGCTCCAGTGCTGATGGTCCGGGGCCTAGAGACAAGTTTGCCCAGCCTCACGCGCTGCTTCCTGTCTGGTCAGAAAGCCAGTGAGGTCCACCTGCAGGTGGGCTCAGGCACGCTCAGCTGTGTTTGAAGCAGTTCCTGAGTAAAGAGCTGAAATAGTGTTGAATGCTGAGCGAAGTCCACAAACAGATCCTGCGAGGTGCCGGGTGAGCCAAGGTGCTGAGGACAGAAGTGGAGTCCTGTGTTGACTGCACGTCTGCACCTGTTGGCTCTGTAGGCAAACCGCAGTGGGCCTGGTATGTGGCTGGTTATGGCCTTGAGGTGGGGTCAGCACGCAGGCGCTCAAAGGTCTTCATTACTACAGAGGTCAGGGCGACTGGTTCAGGTCACAAGGTCTTAGATCCTCTGCTTCTTGGGAACGGGGATGATGGTGATGATTTGAAGTAGGCAGTGGTACCACGCATTCGGCCATGGAGGCAAGATGTCCGTGAACACTGAGACAGCTGGTCCGCACAGTGTCTTGGTGGAGGGGGAGACAGCTGCCTGGTCCAGCTCGCTCTTGGCAAACTAGTCTCTTTAGTAGTTTAGCACATCTCTCCTGAATGGGAGAGAGGTGTGATGGAGGGGAGGGCTGGTCTGGAACTATTTTGTGGGGGTAGTGTCTTTATTGTCCACAAGAAGAGGGTGTGATAGCTGTGGATAAGCAATTGTGTAGGGTTAGACCTGGTCCACGTTCCACTCCAATCTGTGCAGAAGTCATTCAGGTCGCTTGCAAGTTAAACACTCACAGAGTGGGGGGATTGGTCTTGCAGCCATGATTCAAGACCTTTCCAGACTGGGACGAGTCACATTGGCTGCAAAATTGTTCCAGCTTGGACTACTGTCTTTTCATTATTTCTCCCCACCCCTTGCCAAACGAGTATTTAGCCAGTCTGAACCCATCTCGTCCCCTCTCTTGAAGGCCACCTCCTTTCTCCAAACGGCTGTTTGAGTTTTGCTGTGAACCAGGGCTTGTCGCTGCTGTAACTCACCTCAGGCGTGTTGAATACATCTGTCCACAGGAGCTGATGCAGCGACGCCACAGCCTCTGTATATTCGCCCAGGCTGTTGGAAGAAGTTTTAAAATGTCCCAAAGTCTGTGTTGTTCATAAGTAGTCACTATTCCCACAGCTTCACTCAGCGCTCCAGTTCTTAGATCTCAGCACAGCAGGTTTAGAAAGTTTGAGTTTCTGTCTGTAGGCCGGGATCATGAATAAGAGCGTGGTCGAGAGCACCCAGAGCAGCGGGAAACTGCATGATAAGCCCTGCTGATGGTACTGCAGCAATGGTCCAGAGGCTCTCTCCCTAATGGGCATTTAACTAACTGTTTGTATTTGGGAGTTTGTGAATTAAGTTGCCCTTATTAAAGTCCCCAATGACAATAGGGGAATACGTGTTCTCTTCACCTTCTCCACCTTAGTATCTGGATCAGCAGCTGATCGCTGAGCCTCGCGGCACGCTAGCTTGCGGATGTAACCCGGCCACAAAAGAAGTAACGCTGTAGAGCAAACCATTATCTGCAGGTGATGAAAAAGATCTCCAGGTCAGCAGAACAGATTGTAAAGTCACTCTTTTTCACAGTCGACACCAGCAATGGCTTATACAGAACAAATCCTCCGCTTCTTTGCTTTGCGTGAGAGGATCAGGGGGTCATGTCAATGATTCAGAAACACAAACAGAAGAAAGAGGAAAGTTCTATTTGTCCTGATGAGAAGGCGCAGTTCGCCCATCTTATTGCACAGTGAGTTTAGACATTGAGAGGAGCAGGCCCCGGGAGAGGCGAATGCAGTCCCCTTCTCCCTGAAGCGCACCAGGGCCCCGCAGCGCTTCTCTCTCCGTCTCCGCCTGTGGCTCGGCTATGTGACCGAGGACCACGGGCACCTTGATAAGTAATCCACTAAATCCACAGAAGAGGCGCAGGAAAGTTGGGAAATAAATCAGGGATGGTGTTGTGTCCCTGATGCTATAACCTGGCCCATCGTGGAAAAGAACTGAAAGTTGAGCTTCAATGAACTGAATTATAGACTAAAACAAACACAGAAGTGCGCACTAACACACCGAGGCGAAGCCGTCGAGGGCGCCTATCAAATGTTTCTTATAAAATCTGAACAGCCTAAAACAAAACAGATCGAGAAAACCGTACAAGATTTCAAAATACCAAAACCCTTTTTTTCAAACTTGAATGGAAACTAAATGTCGCGGGAATAAGCAGAAGTGATTTGATGTTTGATTGGTTGAAGTATGTGAAGTAGTTGAAGAAGGCTGCAGCTCTTTACATTATCAGAGAGAACAGCAAAGAAAACACAGAGTATAAGGCAGAAAAGTGAATTTTTATATGTGAACATGAAATCCAAATCATTTTTTGTCCTAAATTCAAGGATTAATTGAAAAGTAGAGAATTTTAAAATAATTAAAACGTGATGTGGAAGCTGAAGATGGTTTATTCAGGACAAAATGGTGTTTTTATATTGAGTAAAACATTTAAAAGTGTATTTGTGTGTGTGTTTGTTCCATGTTTGTGTGTGTTTGTGTGTGTGTGTGTGTGTGTGTGTGTGTGTGTGTGTGTGTGTGTGTGTGTGTGTGTGTGTGTGTGTGGAACTTCAAACAACTTACACGTAAATTATACTTGACACTGATGTAATTCTTGACACTGACCATGTGAGACACGCAGACATGTAGGATTTAGAAGACAAAGTGAAAAATTACTGAGATGTCATTTTTTGGAATCAACCATGTACTGTATGTGTTTCTGATGGAGAAAGCTCCATTTACACGGATGTCGAGATGGGACTATTAAAGGCTGCACTAAGTTGAAACTTCTGTGATAAAACGCTAAGTCTATTAATTCAAGAAAACACTGTGAAAGCACTGTGACATTTTATTTTACAGAATGAGCCACCGAATGTATATTAGTGCAAGAAGTAACATAAATTGTTGAAAAGAGACCATATGAAAATCCAGGCATGATGCCACCTCTCTGGCAGGCTCACAAAGGAAACCTAGAATAAGAGTCTCAGATTACTTCTGAATCTTTTTAACTGAGACAAAAGTTCTACTTCTTCTTTTTGTGTGGTTTGTTGGAAGATGGCAACCAACGTCAAGGTGAACTAGTGCCATCCCCTGGATCTGCCTCTCTTCCTCCTCGCTTCACTAACTAGCAGCTAGGTCTTTAATGACCACGTTTATTCACAAAATGCTAAAATTGTTGAATATTAAGAAAGTAGAAATCATAGATTGAATTACCTTTAGGAATACAAATACAAAGGGACAGGAAATGATTCAAAAGTTCACAGCAGTGCTTACTCCTTTGACCTTGGAATAACTTCATAGGAGTCAACACCTCTTGACCTTTGAATAACTTCAGGAGCTAACACCTCTTGACCATAAAGACTTCACCATGCATACCCGAGGGCGGTGGCCACACCTTTATTTACTTGCCAACCGCCTCTAACAAAGACGAAGAGGAGCTATTCTGCCAAAGATGCAGCAAACAATGAACAAGTTACCAAAGAAACACCCAGGACCACCCGCTCCAAAAAAATGAACCCACATTTTATCCAGGCAGACATGAGGTGTCACCATTAAGGGGAGAGTTCCTTCTTGCAGCTTAGCTGCCACACATAAGCAGTTTCAGCAGGCCTCTTGACCAGAAGTGAGGAAATACAAAGCAGAAAATGCAGAGAAGGAGATCCTGAAAAACATTACTCAGAAGCTTATCACCAGTTCCCAAAATGAGTTCTCCATTCAAGAGATCGCAGAGGGATCACTCTTTCAAAGGAAGGCAGAGTTTTTGAAGGACCTAGTATCTCAAAAGGAGTCCATTATTGGAAGAAAGAGAACCAAACTATTCTCAGCCCCAACACTAAGATCACAGAGTTAGAGCATTGCAACAACCAGCTACAATCTCCTCTTTCCTTTTCCGCTCTGCCAGCCACCCAGTTGACTTGACCAGAAAGCCCTCCACAAACAACCAGGGACCTCAAAGAAGCAGCTTCAAATGGGAGCTGAACAAGTCTGTGGCTTATGTGATATAATGAAAGTCATGAATATGGAGCACCAGAACTTGATTTCTAATATAGAACAATTTCTAAATACTGCACAGTTAAGAACTTGAAGCTAAAAGGATTCAATGAAAAGATGTCACAGAAGATCCCTGGGTACAAACAGAAGATCTCTGGGTATGAACAAAAGATCTCCAAGGATAAACAAAAGATCTCCAATAATAAACAAAAGATCTCCAAGAATGAACAGAAGATTTCTGAGTACGAAAAAAAGATCTCTAAGGATACTCAGAAGATCTCTGAGTATGAACTGTGGTGGAAATGTTCTGTTTAATCATACACAATTATACATTGTCTCTCGGTAAGTTCAATTCTAACACCTGCAGGTGGACTCACCCCACACAGCACCTAGCGTAACGTGTATGAAATGAGCACAGAGCACAGGAGAATCAATTGCGAGGAGCAAAAGGTATTTGTCAGCCACTGGATGTCTGACCATCCTGTCTCCATCTCTGTCCCAGCCCCCTGGTGTGACTTCTGGAGTGAGACCATCTGTCTCCGAGATCCCTTATCTTCGTTTACAAGACACAAGACCCCAGTCCTGTATACAATACAGAGATCCTCACCCATCGACTCAGACATACCTGAGGACCCCTGTAAATTCAATTGCCCAGTGTTAAATAATTCTTGTTTCTTTCAAGGGTTAAAAAGACAGATTTGTTTTTGTTAAGGACTAATGGTTGGATTTAGTGGACATCTAGTGGTGAAGATGCAGATGACAGGAAAC
>NC_061484.1:29600797-29618297 GCF_022539355.2 Hippoglossus stenolepis
CACACTGCACGTGCTGATGGTTGTTTCTGTGACGTGGCCAAGCTCCGCCCAGCAGTTGATTCAAATCTAATAATCTTTATTTAAAGCTGCTCACACACACAGTAATAATGAGTTTTGAAACGACCTCGAGCTTCTTCAGTTTATTAATATTCTGTGTCTCAGCTGAGATTTAAATATTAAATTAAATCCCAGGTGTCATCAACTCCTCAGTTTTTAAATGACTCTCATGTTTCTCAACCCACAGAGACACGTTCACAAGCAGCTCAGAGTTTTAGTTTCACTCAGCTGACACAACATTCAAGTTTCCTCTCAACAACTCAACACGTGAAATAAAGAAAGTCACGTTTATTATATGAAGCAATAGATAATGTGTTTATTTACTCCTTTATATTGACCAGATTTCATTTTCTGTTTTTATTTGAAGAGGAGAAACAGTAAAGTAACAGAAATGAGGTGAAATGATGAAGAGCTGCTCGGTCTCATAAAAGAAAACACTAAACAACAGTAGTTTTATGTCTTTAATATTTGAAGAAAGATCTAAACACTTAACCATTAATCTCACATCTGTAAAATTAGAAGTTTTGTTCATTTTATTTGTAAATTATTTTTATAAATCCAAAATATTTTGGGAACCAATTAAAAGAACAACTCTGGATTTGAAAACTAAAATAATTTACATCTGCCTCTCATTTCACATTTCACAGCCATGTCTGTGAGGAGGTCGCCACCTAGTGTCCAGACTTTGGTTTTACATTTCAGTGTTGATCTTTCTTCACCTCTTTAATGAAAATGTCTTCAAGCTGCAGAACCAGCAGATCAAAGTCATTTATCTTTTGTTTGAACAGGATGTTGTTACAGTTAAGGTGACGCGTCGTCCACCTTTATTTAAAGTCTTTGATCTTAAGTCTCCTTGAGGATCAAAGTTTCTTCTACATGTTTGAAGTGGAGTGAGAGAACAGTTCTTCCAGTTTCCTGTCATCTGCGCCTTGCACTAGATGTCACTAAATCTGACTCATTAGTCCTTAACAAAAACAAATCTGTCTTTTAACCCTTGAAAGAAACAGAGTATTTAACACTGGGCAATTGGTACACTACAGGGGTCACTCAGTATGTCTGAGTCGATGGGTGAGGGGATCTCTGTATTGTATACAGGACTGGGGTCTTGTGTCTTGTAAACGAAGATAAGGGATCTCGGAGACAGATGGTCTCACTCCAGAAGTCACACCAGGGGGCTGGGACAGAGATGGAGACAGGATGGTCAGACATCCAGTGGCTGACAAATACCTTTTGCTCCTCGCAGGGAGGGGCTTGTGATTGTATAAGTGAATTGATTCTCCTGTGCTCTGTGCTCATTTCATACACGTTACGCTAGGTGCTGTGTGGGGTGAGTCCACCTGCAGGTGTTAGAATTGAACTTACCGAGAGACAATGTATAATTGTGTATGATTAAACAGAACATTTCCACCACAGTTCATACTCAGAGATCTTCTGAGTATCCTTAGAGAAGTCTTTTTTTCGTACTCAGAAATCTTGTGTTCCATAATCAAAGATCTTCTGTTCATGCTCTGAGAACTTTGTTTATCCTTAGAATCTTTTTTCATGCTCAGAAATCTTGTGTTCATTCTTGGAGATCTTTTGTTTATCATTGGAGATCTTCTCTTCATACCCAGAGATCTTGTGTTCATACTCTGAGATCTTCTGTTTGTACCCAGGGATCTTCTGTGACATCTTTTCATTGAATCCTTTTAGCTTCAAGTTCTTAACTGTGCAAGTATTTAGAAATTGTTCTATATTAGAAATCAAGTTCTGGTGCTCCATATTCATGACTTTCATTATATCACATAAGCCACAGACATTCAGCTCCCATTTGAAGCTGCTCTTTGAGGTCCTGGATTTGTTTGTGGAGGAGCTTTCTGAGGTAAAGTCAACTGGGTGGCTCTCGGCAGGCGAAAGGAAAGAAGGCTGATTGCTTCTTTAGTTGTTGCAATGCTCTAACTCTGTGATCTTAGTGTTGAGACACAGAATAGTTTGGTTCTTTTCTTCAATAATGGACTCCTTTTGAGATACCAGGTCCTTTAAAAGCTCTGCCTTCCTTTGAAAGAGTGATCCTCTGCGATCTCTTGAATGGAGGCTCATTTGGGAACTGGTGATAAGCTTCTGAAGTAATGTTTCAGGATCTCCTTCTCTGCATTTTCTGCTTGTATTTTCCCTCCCATACAGTCAAAGGCCTGCACTGAAGCTGCCTTAATATTAGCGCTTGTCGCTGCAAGAAGGGAACTCTCTCCCCCTTATTAGTGGAAGCACCTCATGTCTGCCTGGATAATGTCGTTCATTTTGGAGCGGTTGGTCCTGGGTGTTTCTTGGTAACCTGTTCATTGTTGCCATCTTGCTTAAGAATAAGCTCCTCTTCGTCTTTGTTCGGCGGTTGGCAAGTAAATAAAGTGTAATTACCGCCATCGGGTGCCCATGATGAAGTCTTTATGGTCAAAGGAGTGTTGACTCCTATGAAGTTATTCCAAAGGTCAAATGAATAAACACTGTACGAACTTTGAATCATTTCCTGTACTTTGTATTTGTATTACACAAAGGTAATTCATAAGAATCTATGATTTCTACTTTTCTTAATATTCAACAATTTCAGCATTTTGTGAATAACGTAGTCATTAAAGACCTAGCTGCTAGTTAGTGACGGAGGAAGAAGAGGCAGATCAGGGGATGGCACTAGTTCACCTTGACGTTGGTTGTCATCTTCCAACAAACCACACAAAGAAAGTAGAACTTGTCTCAGTTAAAAGATTCAGAGTAATCTGAGACTCTTATTCTGGGTTCCTTTGTGAGCCTGCCAGAGAGGTGGCATCATGCACTGGATTTTCATATGGTCTCTTTTTCAACAATTTGTGTTACTTCTTCTTTTTTAAACACACATTCGGTGGCTCATTTTGTAGATAAATGTCTGGTCTTTCACACAGTGTTTTCTTGAATTAATAGACTTAGCGTTTTATCACAGGGAAGTTTCAACAGCTAGTGCAGCCTTTAATAGTCCCATTGACATCAATGTAAATGGAGCTTTCTCCATCAGAAACACATACAGTACATGGTTGATTCCAAAAATGACATCTCAGTAATTTTTCAGTTTGTCTTCACAAATCCTACATGTCTGCGTGTCTCCTGGTGGTCAGTGTCAAAAATTACATCAGTGTCAAGTATAATTTACGTGTAAAGTTGTTTGAGAGGTTCCACACACACACACACACACACACACACACACACACACACACACACACACACACACACACACACACACACACACACACAAACATATGGACAAACACACACACAAATACATACACACAAATGTTTTACTCCAATATAAAAACACCATTTTGTCCTGAATAAACCATCTTCAGCTTCCACATCACGTTTTAATTATTTTAAAGTCTCTACTTTTCAATTAATCCTTGAATTTAGGACAAAAAATGATTTGGACTATATTCACATATAAAAATTCCACTTTTCTACTTATACTCTGTGTTTCTTTGCTGTTTCTCTCTGATAATGTGACTACATGCCTTTAACTACTTCACATACTTCAACCAATCAAACATCAAATCCTTCTGCTTGTTCTGACATTTTAAGTTTCCATTCAAGTTTGAAAAAAGGTTTGGTATTTTGAAATCTTACAGTTTTTATAAAGATCTGTTTTGTTTTGTTGTTCAGATTTTATAAGCATTTGATGGCGCCTCGAGCGGCACCTCGGTGTGTTGGTGCGCACTTCTGTCTTTGTTTTAGTCTATAATTCAGTTCATTGCGACTCAACTCGGATTATTTTCACGATGGACGAGTTACTTAACATCAGGGACACAACACCATCAGTTTATTTCCCAACTTTCTCGCCTCTTCTGTGGATTTAGTGGATTTACTTATCAAAGGTGGAGTGGTCCCTCGGTCATGGCAGGCACCAGGCGGAGACGGAGAGGGAAAGCGCTGGGGCCCTGGTGCGCTTCGAGGGAGAGAGGGACTACGCTGCTCTCCCGAGTATACTCCTCTCCAATGTCCGCTCACTGTGCAATACAGATGGACGAACTCGCCTTCTCATCCAGGACAAATAGAGACTTTTCTCTTTCTTCTGTTTTGTGTTTCACAGATAAGTGGCTGACCCCGGAATCTACACCGGACTCTGCCTTTGTGACCGGCTTTCAGCTGTTACGTGCGGACTTGTGACCCGATCCTCTCACGCCAAAGAGCGGGGAGGGATTGTTTCTGTATAAACCATTGCTGGTGCAACGATGTGAAAGTGACTTTACAATCCTGTTCTGCTGACCTGGAATCTTTTTCATCACCTGCAGACCGTTTTACTCTCCTGATAATGAATTCCACTTCTTTTATCTGGCCGGAGTTTACTCCCCGCAAGCTAACGTCTTGCCGAGGCTCAGCGTCAACTGCTGATCCAGATACTAGGAGTGGAGAGAAGGTGAGAGAACACGTACTCCCCTGTTATTGTCATTGGGGACTTTAATAAGGGCAGCTTAAGCTCATGCAGTTTCCGCGCTGCTCTGGGTCCTATCCGACCACGCTCTTATTCATCTGATCCCGGCCTGAGACAGAAACTCCAGCTTTCTAAACCTGCTGTGCTGAGATCTAAGAACTCAGAGCAGCAGTGAAGCTGTGGAGGAGCTGCGTGACTGCCTGGACAGCACAGACTGGGACATTTTAAAACTTCTTCCAACAGCCTGGACGAATATACAGAGGCTGTGACGTCGTACATCAGCTTCTGTGAGGACAGATGTATTCCAGCACGCACCAGGAGTGAGTTACAACAGCGACAAGCCTGGTTCACAGCAAAAACTCAAACAGCTTCGTTTGGAGAAAGAGAGGTGGCCTTCAAGAGGGGACAAGGATAGGTTCAGACTGGCTAAATACTCGTTTGGCAAGAAGATTAAGGAGGCCAAGCGACAGTATTCCAGAAGCTGGAACAACAATTTGCAGCCAGCGACTCCTCGGCCAGTCTGGAAAGGCCTCCCGGGTGATCACGACTGCAAAACCAAATCCCCCCACTCTGTGGAAGACCTTCAACTTACCATGACCTGAATGACTTCTGCAGATTCGTCAGACAATGGACCAGGTCTAACCCTACCCATTCCCAACCCTCCACAGCTATCACACCTCTTCTTCCCAGCCTGGACAAAGACACTACCCCCACAAAATGGTCCCAGACTGGCCCTCCTCCATCACCTCTCTCCATTCAGGAGAGATGTCAACAAACTACTAAAGAGACTGAACCCCCGCAAGACGCTGGACCAGGCGCTGTCTCCCCCTCCACACTAAGGTACTGTGCGGACCAGCTGTCCTCAGTGTTCACGGACATCTTTAACACCTCACTGGCCGAATGCGTGGTACCTGCCTACTTCAAATCATCACACCATCATCCCGTTCCCAAAAAGCAGAGGATCACAGGCCTTAATGACTACAGACCAGTCGCCCTGACCTCTGTAGTAATCAAGACCCTTCAGGCGCCTCGTGCCCGACCCACCTCAAGAGCCATAACCAACCACCTCCTCGACCCACTGCAGTTTGCCTACAGAGCCAACGGTCTGTAGACGATGCAGTCAACATGGGACTCCACTTCATCCTCCAGCACCTTGACTCCCCCGGCACCTCGCCAGGATCTGTTTGTGGACTTCAGCTCCCGCATTTCAACACTATCGCCCCCAGCTCTTCTCCGAGACAAGCTGACACAGCTAGACGATGCCTGAGAGCCCACCTGCAGGTAGATCACTGACCTTCCTGACAGACCGAGGAAGCAGGCGCGTGAGGCTGGGCAAGCTGTCTCTGAGCCCCCGGACCATCAGCACTGGGGCCCCACAGGTTTGTGTGCTCTCCCCTCTACTCTTCTCCCTCTACACCAACAACTGCACTCCAGCCACCTCTGTCAAACTCCTGAAGTTTTGCAGGCGACACAACCTAATTGGACTAATCTCCAATGGGGATGGGGCCGCCTACAGAGAGGAAGTTGACAGCCTGGCTTCCTGGTGCAGCCAGGCTTCCTGGGCTAGGCGGCACAGAAAACTGTAGAGATGGCCAGCAGCTTCAGGAGGAGCCCAGCCCAAACCGCCCTCACCATATAGACTCCCCAGTTAAAACAGTGGAGTCTTTCAGATTCCTGGGGACCATAATTGCACAGGACCTGAGGTGGGCGGAGAACCTCACCTCCACCATCAAGAAGGCCCAGCAGAGGCGTTCTTCCTGCCGCAACTGAAATTCAACATGCCGCAGAAAGTGATGGTCGAGTTCTACTGACCATCATTGAGTCACATCCCCTCACCTCATCAATTACCGTCTGGTTCGCTTCCTCCACTGCCAAGGACAAGGGCAGACTGCAGCGGATCATTCGGTCAGCTGAGAAGGTCATCGGCTGCGACCTTGCCGGCTCTCCTAGACCTGTTCCTCCAGGACCAGTGAAGGCGAGCAAGATCATGCTGATCCTTCCCATCCCGGTCACCACCTCTTTCAGGAACTTCCATCCAGGAAAAAGGTTCGGGCTATCAAGACAAAAACATGGCATACACCTGAACAGTTTTTCCCCATTGGGGCTCACAAACAAAGCCCCTGCATCACACTGACTCTGCACATAATTTATATATTACTGGCGCTATCCTGAAACCAATCACTGCACCTTAGCACACTTGCGTGCCCATAACTTATTATTCTTATTGTCTTACTGTATATATTGTTGTTTTATGTCTGATTATTTGTTCTTATATGCACCAGCCACTGGGCAATTTCCTGTGCATAAACATGCTTGGCAATAAAAATAATTCTGATTCTGATTCTGATTCTGATAATGTGAGTCTAAATGTGACTGAACAGTGACATCCCATCCATCTCCTTTCTAATATTTAGGATAAGAGGGAAAGAAACCTTGCACTGAAACAAAGCACTTTTTGCGGACCTTTTGAAACATTGGCAAGCAAGTGTCAATCTGAGAATATACATAATATACTAAGATATAAATTAAATAAATATGTTTTTTATTGATTGAAAAATATAGAATCATTTGTAAGAGCACACAGAGAAAATCCACAGAAGCACAGTCAGACCGTCTGGATCTATTGATCAAATTCTTTTTCTTTTCTCCCACTTCCATGGTTTGAGGTAATGTGTAAATCTTTTCCACCCTTTTTTGTTCTTTTTTGTCTCTGGTTTTTCATCAACTTTGACCTCTGGTTCAACATCTGAGACCTCGATTCAACATCTGAGACCTCTGATTCCAACATCTGAGACCTCCGATTCAACATCTGATGACCTCTGATTCATCATCTGAGACCTCCGGATTCATCCATCTGAGTCCTCTGATTCCAACATCTGAGACCTCTGATTCAGCATCTGAGACCTCTGATTCAACATCTAAGGATTACTCCGATTCAACATCTGAGACCTCCGATTCAACATCCAGGTCCTCCGATTCAACATCTGAGACCTCCGATTCAACATCTGAGACCTCTGATTCATCATCTAGGCCTCAGGTTCATCATCTGAGTCCTCTGATTCAACATCTGAGACCTCTGATTGTCATCTGGGACCTCTGATTCCAACATCTGAGACCTCTGGTTCATCATCTGAGTCCTCTGATTCATCATCTGAGACCTCCGATTCAACATCTGAGACCTCTGATTCAACATCTGAGACCTCCGATTCAACATCTGGAACCTCCGATTCAACATTGAGACCTCCGATTCAACATCTGAGACCTCCGGTTCATCATCTGAGACCTCTGATTCATCATCTGAATCTGAGACCTTTGGCCGATGGGCTGAGACCTGTGAATTATGGGGTGGGATGGGTGGTTTATGGATTAAGACCTTTGGCTCGACATTTGAGACCTTTGGCATTTGGTCTGAAACCTCTGGTTCATCATCTGAGACCTCTGGTTCATCATCTGAGACCTCTGGTTCATCATCTGAGACCTCTGGTTCATCATCTGAGACCTCTGGTTCATCATCTGAGACCTCTGGTTCATCATCTGAGACCTCTGGTTCATCATCTGAGACCTCTGGTTCATCATCTGAGACCTGTGGTTCATCATCTGAGACCTCTGGTTCATCATCTGAGACCTCTGGTTCATCATCTGAGACATCAGATTCAAGGTCTGATAAATTCAATTCTTCGTCCAATCGATCTTGGGTCTCTGGCACCTCATTATCTGAGACCTCAGATTCAAGGTCCCATGATGAGTCATCATCCCATGAATCAGTGCTCTCTGGTTTATTGTCTGAGCCTTTTATCTTATGATTTGAGACCTTTGGCTTATGGTCTGACAATTGTAATTCATGGTCTTGTCCTGCAAGATCTTCTGTTCATACTCAACATCTTCTATTCCTCCTTCTTAGATCTTCTGTTCATACTCAAGGGACTTTTGTTTATCCTCGGATATCTTTTTTTCGTACTCTGAGAACTTTAGTTTATCCTTGGAGATCTTGTGTTTATCCTTAGAGATCTTCTGTTCATAATCAGAGATCTTCTGTTCATCCTGGGAGATCTTCTGTTCATAATCAGAGATCTTCTGTTCATCCTGGGAGATCTTCTGTTCATAATCAGAGATCTTCTGTTCCTCCTTGTAGATCTTCTGTTCATACTCTGAGAACTTTTGTTTATCCTCGGAGATCTTGTGTTTATCCTTAGAGATCTTCTGTTCATAATCAGAGATATTTTTTCATCTAGGAATCTTCTGTTCATAATCAGAGATCTTCTGTTCATCCTGGGAGATCTTCTGTTCATACTCTGAGATCTTTTGTTCATCCTTAGAGATCTTTTGTTCATACTCAGATATCTTCTGAGTATCCTTGGAGATCTTCTGTTCATACTCTGAGAACTGTTTTTCGTACTCAGAAATCTTCTGTTCATTCTTGGAGATCTTTTGTTTATCATTGGAGATCTTCTCTTCATACCCAGAGATCTTGTGTTCATACTCTGAGATCTTCTGTTCATAATCAGAGATCTTTTGTTCATCCTTAGAGATCTTTTGTTCATACTCAGATATCTTCTGTTCATTCTTGGAGATCTTTTGTTTATCCTCGGAGATCTTCTCTTCATACCCAGAGATCTTGTGTTCATACCCAGGATCTTCATGACATCTTTTCATTAGATCTTTTAGCTTCAAGTTCTTAACTGTGCAAGTATTTAGGGTGTTCTATATTAGAAATCAGTTCTGGTGCTCCATATTCATGACTTTCATTATATCCACATACGCCTACAGACTTGTTCAGCCTCCATTTGAAGCTGCTCTTTGAGGTCTGGATTTGTTTGTGGAGGAGCTTTTCCTGGTCAAAGTCAGCTGGGGTGGCTCTCGCGAGCGGAAAAGGAAGGCTGATTGCTTCAGCTGGTTGTTGCAATGCTCTAACTCTGTGATCTTAGTGTTGAGACACAGAATAGTTGTTCTTTTCTTCAATAATGGACTCCTTTTGAGATACTGAGTCCTTTAAAAGCTCTGCCTTCCTTTGAAAGAGTGATCCCCTCACCGATCTCTTGAATGGAGGGCTCATTTTGGGAACTGTTGATAAGCTTCTGAGTAATGTTTTCAGGGATCTCCTTCTCTGCATTTTCTGCTTTGTATTTTCCTCCATACAGTCAAGGCCTGCTGAAGCTGCTTAATATTAGCGCTTGTCGCTGCAAGAAGGGAACTCTCACCCAAAGGGGTGAGCACCTCATGTCTGCCTGGATAATGTCGTTCATTTGGAGGCGGGTGGTCCTGGGTGTTTCTTAGTAACCCTGTTCATTATTTGCCATCTTGCTTAGAATATAAAAGCTCCTCTTCGTCTTTGTTCGGTTGGCAAATGCAATAAATTCTTAATGCCTTACATCGGGTATACATGATGAAGTCTTTATGGTCAAAGGAGTGTTGACTCCTATGAAGTTATTCCAAAGGTCAAAGGAGTGTTGACTCCTATGAAGTTATTCCAAAGGTCAAAGGAGTGTTGACTCCTATGAAGTTATTCCAAAGGTCAAAGGAGTAAACACTACTTTGAACTTTTGAATCATTTCCTGTCCTTTGTATTTGTATTGCCAAAGTCCTCTCACTGGGCCATGTGGTGGAGGTGTGTGGCCCTCACCTGGACCACGCTGCCGGTCTGGCCTCACGTTTGGGGATCAAGGCTGGAAACAGCAGCGAACACAACCTGAACTACTGTGGCAGAACTTCCTCTTCCTCTCAGAACACTTCCTCTTCTTTGTGGTAATATATTAGAAATCCAGAACTTTCGAATGGGTGCCTAGTGCTTGTTCGTTGACTCTGCTGTTTTCACTTATATAAATAAAATCTGAATCTGACTTTGCTTTCTTACTCACTAATCTTACTTTGACATCATATCTGAATAGTTTCACTTCCTGATTGAATCCATTACCATCTATCTCTCTCTCTCACATTGTATTTAGTTTGACATTATTCCCATTAACTTTTCCCCTGTCTCCTCTGAACATGTATAAACTGTTTTATCTGCTTCAACTGTTCTTAATGTGGGAGAACCCATTTGGAGAGGGCAGACAACCTCACACGTCTGGAACAACATCTCAAAGTGGTGATTCTGGTTGTTCTGCACAGGTGGCACAGATTCAGTACAGAGAATCAGCAGAATAAGAAACAGGCGCACCATCAGCTGCCTTTTCCCGACAGGAATACATTTATTTGAATTTATTTCAAAATGATAAAACAACGGTTGGTTAACATGAAGTGACCACAGGTTGGTTTTTCTTGTTAAATAGAGACAAGGTGCGAACCTGAGGAGACAAGCGTGACGCCTCACTGTGGGTCAAAGGAGTGAGCACCGCTGGACAGGAAGTGTAGTTTCATTTGTGGTTTGTGTTTCTCGTGTCCATCAATACCAGGTTCCCTGGATTTACCCGCCGTGGATGTTGTTGTTTGTAAAGAAACATGATCCCCAAAGTTTATTCTTGTTAGCAAAGTCTCTGCGTCCGTTCAGCTCATTCACCCTCATGTGGTCAAACATCCAGAGAGAGTCTGCTCAATCGACAAGCTCGGCCACTGGAACATGTTCAACTCTTCACCATCTCTCTTTCCTATATTACAACCTTTTTACAACATAAAAATAGATCAAGAACTATGATTAACATATTCCATTATGTAAATACACAATATTTATTGCATTTTCAAATAGACTCGTTTCTTATTTACTTTAGCGTCATCATCTTCCCCCTAAGAACAAAAAAACAAAAATCAGAATAAAAGCACTGGTACCGCGGAGTGACAACAGATCTGTAAAATAAAAAGAAGAGACCAGCAGGGGGCGCCGCATGGCAGAGAGCGGAGAGTCTGCCCTGGTGAGCTCTTCTTTGTGTTCACTTCTCCTGCTGGGTCTCTTTGAATATGTCATTAGTGTTTAAGTCAAGCTAAAGAAAGTGTAGTAAAGAACCTCCATGTACTTCAAACATCTGGCACTTAAGTGTTCCTCTGTTTTTGGTTCGCTGCTACCAGCTACAATCTCATGCAAACTGCAGAGCAAGTTCCCAACAGCTCATCGCCCTCCTGTAGCCACGTCGTGCTTCTTCCACAGGCCTGGCAACAAAAGTCTAGCAAGGGGATTCTGAACAGAGTGAGATTTAAGACGGACTTCCCTGGAAGAGGAAATCCTGAAAGTGATAAGCGATCCCTGATCAAGCTCCTCCACAGCTCTGCAGCTATATATCAGCCAAAACACGGTCCAGAAAGCAAAGAACAATTCAGCCTCGGACCCAGAGAGAGACGGTGGCTACGAGCGACAGCTGGTCCCCGACCTCACTTTCACTCTAGTTTTACATCAATGTGAGCGGGATCCTGATGTGTCAAGTGCATGAATGAGCATCGTGCACAGTGTCTCCGTGAGCAGATCAACTCCTGTGCAACATCGTCTGAAGATGGAAATAAAAACGTCCCCAAATGAAGGAAGATGAGGGGAAAGAGAAGCGGGAAACCGACCCGATCTAGATGTGACAATAAACAACCAAGCGAGAGCCTCTGTAAATGACGGTGGCTAAAATGTCCCATGATTTGTTTCGTCCCACGATCAGAAAGAATTTATATATTTCTATAGAAAACAAGTGCTGGAAACATTCCTGTCTGCAGCTCACCTGGCTTCACCTGCTTTTTGGCACACTGAGACGAGATGATTAAGCACTTTCCTCACCTGCACAGCTGGAATGACTAAGACAAACCCACCCCCCCAAAATAAAAGCATCAATCAGCCCCACATCCATGGCCTCATCAGTTCTGCTTAAAGACCTCAGTGGGATTCATTTGCTGAAAACTCAGTTTCCATTCGTAGCGTTGATTTTTTTTTTTTTCTCCCCCTCGCAAATTAATGCTGACACCAAAAAACAATTAAATAAACAAAACAAAAGATGTTATTCAGAGTTATGAAAATCACCATTGTCATCATGAATATGCATTTTAAAAAAGGTGGAATGCACAGAGTCGAAGCGTTGGGAGTTTGGTCCTGATATGTCGTGTGGAACAGAGGCTTCTGCTTCCAGTCAGCAGAAAGTCCAGGTGGTCGCAGTCATGACGGTGGAGACGGCTTCTCGTCTCCGAGCGTTTGTTATTCTCTCGTGCAAAGTGAGAAAGTGACCTCCGAGTAGTGTCGGACCCGCGTGCTGTGGTAGTGTTAACTTTTTTGGCCACTGTGCTTCTGGCTGGTGGTTTAATGTTAGTGAATGTGTGTGTTTAGTGTGTGTTTAGTGTTGAGCGTGTTTGTGATTCGAGTGCGTCTTCACCACTCCCTCCTGACCGTCCACCGAGTCGGCTGACTGAGAGTTCAAGTCCTGAGCTGAGGCCCGTTCACCTCCCGACCGGCGGCGCTGGAGGGGCTCCTCTCATCATGCCTGAGGGCAGAGACAGAGGTTACTCAAGGTCGGATCTGGTAAAGATCTACATCCAAACTACAAACTCATCTGAAAACACATTGTACAGATTCACCTGACTAACGGTAGCTAAAGATCAGACATGTTGTATTTATAGGGTCTACACTGACTGCAGCCGTACCCTTGTTGTTTTTGCTGGGGTAGACCTTGTTGAAGTGCCTGTACTCCTCCGGAGGTGGAAGGTCTTCGATCGGGTGGAAGTTGAACTTGGATTCAAAATCATCTGAGGGAAGAGAAGGAGGATTTTTGAGAAGAGGTTGATCATTTTAATTTGTGTTACCACGTGAAACTCCGGTCAGCTCGACAACTGTTGTGATCAACTGCTTCTAGCGCTTGTGGGAAACGGCGGCCTCTGCTCTGGCTTCACATGGCTTTGTGCTGTTTATTCTATATTAATAAAGGTTACTGGGACGTCAGTGCAAACTAACACTATATGATAACTTAAAGACAAAAAGGGAAACGGGACGTGTGGGGTGTGTTCTGAGAGAAAGAGGGAGATGGTTTTCAGACATGATGAAGCAGCAGGAGAATCTCTGGGTCAGATGTGTTCACAAAATCAGCCAAACCGTCCGTCACATCCGGCTGAGGGGTGGGGTCCGGGAGGAGCACGCAGGAGGCAGGACGAGACATATCCGTTCCCGCTCAATCTCCACGTTTTCCCAGTGGACATCTCAGTCCGTGTCTGTCCACTCATACACAGAATAAACTGACGTGATCCCGAGCGTACGATGTGAGGAGTAGGAACACAGACGCTTAGTTTTCCAGTAAAACTTTGACTTTACGTTGGGATTCCAGCACAAGAACCCACAACTGTGCATCTATGAATGTTTCCTTCCCTCCTGAGTTGTTCCAGTGCAACAGGAAACTGACACGGCTCATTTGCATGGCCTGTAGCGGGATATATGAGTATCGACGGCCATTCCTTCGCTGCTTCGTCTCCGAAGCGTGTCATAACCATTAACACGTCAGCAAATCCTCGAACTTGGGGATTAAATAGAGATGAGGACGGGGAGAATCTAAATGTTTGTCCTTCTGTGTCTGTGAACAGAGAAACCATGGATAAACAGAAGGAATACGGCAGTACTGGTCTGTCCCCACTCACCTATGATGGACTTGGAAGAGGAGAAGTTGGAGTGGCCGTTCCGATGGCGGTGGAGGTGGAGGGTCCGGCCCGGGAGTGCGGGGGAGGAGGAGGAGGAGGAGATGGAGGGAGGGAGGAGGAGGTTTTCCCACTTTCGGTTGAGGTCTGAGATCACAGAGCTGTTGACCACTTGATGCAGGTGGTGGCGGGAGGAGTAATCCCGACCTCCCGTTACGAGACCCGGAGAATTACCTGGGAACTCACAGTGAATACACACACACACACACACACACACACACACACACACACACACACACACACACACACACACACACACAGAGAGAGAGAACTTAATATTCAAGGAAAACAGTCTAAACAAACTTATCTTAAAAAAATATATATTTTCTTTGAACAACGAAACAAAACAGTAAAGATATTCAAGTTTAAAAGTGATACAGAGTCAGTGTGTGAATTTATGAGCGATTGCGCAGCCAGCCACCAGGGGGCCTTCAAGGCCCGGGCTTCACTTTTCGGCGCCATCATGTCGGCCATCTTTATTTACAGTCTATGACAAGACACAAGACTTTTAACGTTTGTGCCAATTAACAGAGAAACCGCTGAATCGAAGAAAAACAATTAAGAGATTATCTGAGGATGTAAATAATCCTTAGTTTAAAGCTCCAACAAAGCAAATGTCCATGTCCACGCGTCACAGTAATACACTGTACACAGAAGTAAAGCAGCTTGACCAGTGGGTCACAGTTCGACCTGGAACAGAAACAGTCGTGAGCTGTGGCTGGTGGAATTATTTCCAGTTCCAGCCGACACTGTACCAGTAACACATCATTCTCCTCGACTGATGCCAGGAATGAAAAAGAGGAGTATAATGTGAAGTAGTGAGAATGAGATGAAGATCAGACATCCTGTGAGCACAGTGAAGGGAAAAGGAATGCTGGGATATTCCACCGGGCTTGAGGAATGCAGAGAAACCAGGAGGCCTTGTGGCGAATCGCTCCGTTGTCCAATCACAACACAAAGCTTCAGCTAACAAGTGCCTTCCTGTTCTGTGTTCACTCCGGATTCAAATCAGGAAATGAAAGTACTTCTATCGGCACCGAGGAACTAAAGGTTTTTATGTTTACCAGTTTTACACGTTGTAGGTGACGGGGTCTTTCATCCTCCAGTGTTTGTTTCTACGTCAACACACACACCACACACACACACACACACACACACACACACACACACACACACACACACACACACACACACACACACACACACACACACACACAGTCACGTGATTTCCAGTAACTGCAGAGCGGATGGAGCAGCCAGTGGAAGTGAAAGTGTTCAGACTTGTTCTAACAACAAGGAGCAGACGGAGGAGACGTGAAGTCTGAGGCTGGTGAGTGTTCAGCAACATTTATATTATTCATTCATATTATTTTACAGTCAGTGACTGTGTTTTTCACTGGATCCCCAGAGACAGATGTGAACAGCAGGTCTGGAACAAAGAGCCTTCAAAGGACTAATTCACAGAGTTAACTCACAGTTTCACTTTTTATCTTCATCACATCTGTTCATCAAGTGTTTAATAACAGAACGTGTTTTCACAATCATACGTTACAGCAGTGGTCACCAACCAGTGGAGAGTCTTCACTGTGGATCCCAGTAAAGCTCTGGACTCACTGGCTGAGGTGTGAGGAACATCGACCTGCAGAGCCACACACACACACACACACACACACACACACACACACACACACACACACACACACACACACACACACACACACACACACACACACACACACACACACACACATAAATAATTCATTTCCAGCCTTTATGACGTGAACATGATACGAGATGTTGAGTTTCCTTCTCTTAGTGGCAGGGGGTTGAAGGACACATGAACTTTTAGAAGCTTGTATTAATTAACTTTAATGGAGTTGATTGGTCTGAGTGTAGATCAGGAAATGCTCAAGCTGCAAAAATACATTTTTATTCAACGTTTGTTTATGGCTATGCAGGTTTATTGGTGGATTTACAAATGACATAAACCAATATTACATGAAAGGAACTTTATTATTGTACTTGTAAGTACAGAAAGATCATTTCACTGTGTTCTGCTGTAAACTGAGCGCAGGACGAGAAGGAAATAGACCAGACCTTGAACATCTAGAAGAGCAGCGTGGCCTGAACCACAACTGAGCCGCAGCCGGCCCGGTGTAACATGGGCGCGGACAATTCAAAGCAAGTTGGACCCTCACACACAAAGTAAGAGACCTGCTCCAAACATGTGAACCTCCAAACTGAATCCTCAGAGAATGAACCAGTGAATGATGTGTTCTGAATAAAAACATGTTTGTGTTTGCAGAGGTCAGGACCACAGACTGAGAGCAGAGTCTCCAGGGTCCAGCTGTGTGTCTCTGAAGAGTGACTGGTCCATGGGACATCCTCCACTCTTCAGTAATGAACCTGGACCCTCACACACAGAGTAAGAGACTGTTTCTACTGTGACCTGCTCTGAAGAGGATTTAGTTTCCTCTAGTGTGGCCCCTGCATTAGGACACAGCTTCATTGAAGTTGGTGACTAATCTCTCAGAATCACTCAAAGAGCTCAGACCTCCACCAAGAACCAACACGCTCCTTATGAAACCACTTTGAGATTCACTAGAGACTCATTTTGATTTGGATCTGCACCAAATTCCACACACTGGTAAACATCAGTCCTCTGAACATGTCTGTGAAAGAGGACCCCCCCCCGATCTGGTTCACAGACCACAACCTTCCACCAAGTTTACTGGTAATCTGTCGTTTTTTATAATCCCACTAACGAACCAACCAACACACAAACATACTGGGTGAAAACAAAACCTCCTTGACAGAAGTAATGACAACCTGTGACTGGGACATGTGAGTTATCAGGAAATGTCTTCACAGAGAGAGGAAGAGGAGTCATGTTTCTGAGGAGGAGCAGTCGTCCTGCTGTGCTTCGTGTCAGGACGTCCTGAAGGATCCAGTCTCCACCAGCTGTGGACACTGGTTCTGCAGACAGTGCATCACCTCATACTGGGACCAGTCTGGCTCTTCAGGAGACTCCTCCTGTCCCCAGTGTGGACAAAGATCCAGAACAGGAGCTGGAGCTCAGACAGCCGGTCAGAGCAGCACTGTACATGTGTCTGCTGATGTCTTCACTTCTGACAACAGCACATGTGGTTTTATTTTGTTCCTTCATACAGCATCAACATTTAACATCGTTATAAAAGCACAAAGTTAAAAAGCTTTTATTTTCTGTAGTTTTCTGTATCTGATGAAAACAATCAGTAGATTCTCAGATTCTCTGTCTCTGACATTGTTTCTTGTCTTTCAGCAGATCGTGGTCTGCAGGAGGTTTTAGATGAACATAAGCTCAGTGTGAGGAGGAGATGTGAACATGTGGCTGAAGGAGCTGATGAAACAGGAAGTAGAACCCTCCTCAACAGGATCTACACTGAGCTCTACATC
>NC_061484.1:29628150-29674454 GCF_022539355.2 Hippoglossus stenolepis
GTTAAAACAGTGGAGTCTTTCAGATTCCTGGGGACCATAATTGCACAGGACCTGAGGTAGGCGGAGAACCTCACCTCCACCATCAAGAAGGCCCAGCAGAGGACGTTCTTCCCTCGCGGCAACTGAAAATTCAACATGCCGCAGAAAGTGATGGTCGGGTTCTACCGGCCATCATTGAGTCCATCCTCACCTCATCAATTACCGTCTGGTTAGCTGCCTCCACTGCCAAGGACAAGGGCAGACTGCAACGGCCGGATCATTCGGTCAGCTGAGAAGGTCATCGGCTGCGACCTGCCGGCTCTCTAGACCTGTTCCACTCCAGGACCAGTAAGAGAGCAGGCAGATCATTGCTGATCCTTCCCATCCCGTTTCACCACCTCTTTCAGACTTCCATCCGGAAAAAGGTTCCGGGCTATCAAGATCAAAACCTCGCGCCACCTGAACAGTTTTTTTCCCCCAGCAGTGGGGCTCACAAACAAGCCCCTGCATCACACTGACTCTGCACATAATTTTATATATTACTGGCACTATCCTGAAACCAATCACTGCACCTTAGCACCGCACGTGCCCATAACTTATTGTTCTTGTCTTGCTGTATATATTGTTGTTTTATGTCTGATTGTTGTTCTTATTACCAAGCCACACCAAAGGCAATTTCCTGTATAATATGGCTTATGCTTGGCAATAAAATAATTCTGATTCTGATTCTGATTCTGATAATGTGAGTCTAAGTGTGACTGAGCAGTGACATCCCATCCATCTCCTTTCTATTTAGGATAAAGAGGAAAGAAACCTTGCACTGAAACAAAGCACTTTTGCCGGACCTTTTGAAACAGTGGCAAACAAGTGTCAATACAGGAATGTACATAATATACTAAGATATAAATTAAATAAATATGTTTTTTATTGATTGAAAAAATATAGAATCATTTGTAAGAGCACACAGAGAAAATCCACAGAAGCACAGTCAGACCGTCTGGATCTATTGATCAAATTCTTTTTCTTTTCTCCCACTTCCATGGTTTGAGGTAATGTGTAAATCTTTTCCACCCTTTTTTGTTCTTTTTTGTCTCTGGTTTTTCATCAACTTTGACCTCTGGTTCAACATCTGAGACCTCCGATTCAACATCTGAGTCCTCTGATTCAACATCTGAGACCTCCGATTCAACATCTGAGACCTCTGATTCAACATCTGAGACCTCTGATTCTTGTCTGAGACCTCCCGATTCATCATCTGAGACCTCTGATTCAACATCTGAGACCTCTGATTCACCATCACAGAACCTCTGATTCAACATCTGAGACCTCTGATTCACCATCTGAGACCTCTGGTTCATCATCTGAGACCTCTGATTCATCATCTGAGTCCTCTGATTCAACATCTGAGACCTCTGATTCAACATCTGAGACCTCTGATTCATCATCTGAGACCTCCGATTCAACATCTGAGACCTCTGATTCATCATCTGAGACCTTTGGCATTTGGTCTGAAACCTCTGGTTCATCCATCTGAGACCTCTGGTTCATCATCTGAGACCTCTGGTTCATCATCTGAGACCTCTGGTTCATCATCTAGAACCTGTGGTTTCATCATCTGAGACCTCTGGTTCATCATCTGAGACCTCTGGTTCATCATCTGAGACCTCTGGTTCATCATCTGAGACCTCTGGTTCATCATCTGAGACCTCTGGTTCATCATCTGAGACCTCTGGTTCATCATCTGAGACATCAGATTCAAGGTCTGATAAATTCAATTCTTCATTAAAATGATCTTGGGTCTCTGGCACCTCATTATCTGAGACCTCAGATTCAAGGTCCCATGATGAGTCATCATCCCATGAGTCAGTGCTCTCTGGTTTATTGTCTGAGCCTTTTATCTTATGATTTGAGACCTTTGGCTTATGGTCTGACAATTGTAATTCATGGTCTTTGTCCTGCAAGATCTTCTGTTCCTCCTTGTAGATCTTCTGTTCATACTCTGAGAACTTTTGTTTATCCTCGGAGATCTTGTGTTTTATCCTTAGAGATCTTCTGTTCATAATCAGAGATCTTCTGTTCATAATCAGAGATCTTCTGTTCATCCTGGGAGATCTTCTGTTCATAATCAGAGATCTTCTGTTCATCCTAGGAGATCTTCTGTTCATAATCAGAGATCTTCTGTTCATCCTGGGAGATCTTCTGTTCATAATCAGAGATCTTCTTGTTCATCCTGGAGATCTTCTGTTCATAATCAGAGATCTTCTGTTCCTCCTTGTAGGTCTTCTGTTCATACTCTGAGAACTTTTGTTTATCCTCGGATATCTTTTTTTCGTACTCTGAGAACTTTAGTTTATCCTTGGAGATCTTGTGTTTATCCTTAGAGATCTTCTGTTCATAATCAGAGATCTTCTGTTCATCCTGGGAGATCTTCTGTTCATAATCAGAGATCTTCTGTTCATCCTGGGAGATCTTCTGTTCATAATCAGAGATCTTCTGTTCATCCTGGGAGATCTTCTGTTCATACTCTGAGATCTTTTGTTCATCCTTAGAGATCTTTTGTTCATACTCAGATATCTTCTGAGTATCCTTGGAGATCTTCTGTTCATACTCTGAGAACTTTTGTTCATACTCTGAGAACTGTTTTTCGTACTCAGAAATCTTCTGTTCATTCTTGGAGATCTTTTGTTTATCATTGGAGATCTTCTCTTCATACCCAGAGATCTTGTGTTCATACTCTGAGATCTTCTGTTTGTACCCAGGGATCTTCTGTGACATCTTTTCATTGAATCCTTTTAGCTTCAGTTCTTAACTGTGCAAGTATTTGAGAAATTGTTCTATATTGGAAATCAGTTCTGGTGCTCCATATTCACTGACTTTCATTATATCCACATAAGCCACAGACTTGTTCAGCTCCATTTTGAAGCACTCTTTGAGTCCTGGATTTGTTTGTGGAGGAGCTTTTTCCTGGTCAAAGTCAACTGGGTGGCTCTCGGCAGGCGGAAAGGAAAGAGGCTGATTGCTTCAGCTGGTTGTTGCAATGCTCTAACTCTGTGATCTTAGTGTTGAGACACAGAATAGTTTGGTTCTTTTCTTCAATAATGGACTCCTTTTGAGATACTAGGTCCTTTAAAAGCTCTGCCTTCCTTTGAAAGAGTGATCCCTCTGCGATCTCTTGAATGGAGGGCTCATTTTGGGAACTGGTGATAAGCTTCTGAAGTAATGTTTTCAGGATCTCCTTCTCTGCATTTTCTGCTTTTGTATTTTCCCTCCATACAGTCAAAGGCCTGCTGAAGCTGCTTAATAATATTAGCGCTCGTGCTGCAAAGAGGAACTCTCATAAAGGTCGACACCTCATGTCTGCCTGGATAATGTCGTTCATTTTGGAGCGGGTGGTCCTGGGTGTTTCTTGGTAACCTGTTCATTGTTGCCATCTTGCTTAAGAATATAAGCTCCTCTTCGTCTTTGTTCGGTTGGCAAGTAAATAAGAGTGTAGTACCGCCACATCGGGTATACATGATGAAGTCTTTATGGTCAAAGGAGTGTTGACTCCTATGAAGTTATTCCAAAGGTCAAAGGAGTGTTGACTCCTATGAAGTTATTCCAAAGGTCAAAGGAGTAAACACTACTCTGAACTTTTGAATCATTTCCTGTCCTTTGTATTTGTATTGCCAAAGTCCTCTCACTGGGCCATGTGGTGGAGGTGTGTGGCCCTCACCTGGACCACGCTGCCGGTCTGGCCTCACGTTTGGGGATCAAGGCTGGAAACAGCAGCGAACACAACCTGAACTACTGTGGCAGAACTTCCTCTTCCTCTTCTTTGTGGTAATATATTAGAAATCCAGAACTTTCGAATGGGTGCCTAGTGCTTGTTCGTTGACTCTGCTGTTTTCACTTATATAAATAAAGTGAATCTGACTTTGCTTTCTTACTCACTAATCTTACTTTGACATCATATCTGAATAGTTTCACTTCCTGATTGAATCCATTACCATCTATCTCTCTCTCTCACATTGTATTTAGTTTGACATTATTCCCATTAACTTTTCCCCTGTCTCCTCTGAACATGTATAAACTGTTTTATCTGCTTCAACTGTTCTTAATGTGGGAGAACCCATTTGGAGAGGGCAGACAACCTCACACGTCTGGAACAACATCTCAAAGTGGTGATTCTGGATTGTTCTACTACAGGTGACACAGATTCAGTACAGAGGAATCCAGCAGAATAAAAACAGGCACCATCAGCTGCCCTTTTCCCGACAGAATACATTTGTTGAATTTATTTCAAATGGTAAGCAACAGTTGGTTAACATGAAATGACCACAGGTTGGTTTTCTTGTTAAGTAGAACAAGGTGCGAACCTGGGGAGACAAGCGTGACGCCTCACCTGTGGGTCAGGTGAGCACACGCTGGACAGGAAGTGTAGTTTCATTTATTAGTTTGTGTTTCTCGTGTCCATCAGCCACCAGGTTCCCTCGTTTACCCGCCGGCTGGATGTTGTTGTTTGTAAGAAACATGATCCCCCAAAGTTTATTCTTGTTGGCAAGTCTCACCCGTCCGTTCAGCTCATTCACCCTCATGTGGTCAAACATCAGAGAGTCTGCTCAATCCGACCAAAGGCACAAGCCACTGGAACTATGTTCAACTCTTCACCATCTCTCTTTCCTATATTACAACCTTTTACAACATAAAAATAGATCAAGAACTATGATTAACATATTCCATTATGTAAATACAATATTTATTGCATTTTCAAATAGACTCGTTTCTTATTTACTTTGACGTCATCATCTTCCCTAAGAACAAAAACAAAATCAAATAAGCACACGGTGCATGGTAACAACAAATGCATGTAAAATAAAACCAACGAGGCGCCTGCGGCGGGCGAGTCTGCCTGAACGAGCTCTTCTTTGTGTTCACTTCTCCTGCTGGGTCTCTTTGAATATGTCATTAGTGTTTAAAGTCAAGCTAAAGAAAACTGCTTAGTAAAGAACCTCCATGCTTCAAACATCTGGCATGGTGTTCCTCTGTTTGGTTCGCTGCTACCAGCTAATCTGTACAAACTGCAGAGCAAGTTCCCAGCAGCTCGTCGCCCTCCTGTTGGCCACGTCATGCTTCTTCCACAGGCCCACCAGCAAAGTCACAACTAGGGATTCTGAACAGGTCGAGATTTAAGACGGACTTCCCTGGAAGGAAATCCGCAGAAAGTGATAAACGATCCTGATCGGCTCCTCCACAACTCTGCGGCTAAATATCATCAAAAGTACGGTCCAGAAAAGCAAAGAACAATTCAGCCTCGGACCAGAGAGAGACGGTGGCTACGAGCGACAGCTGGTCTGACACATCACTTTCCTCTAGTTTTACATCAATGTGAACAGGATCCTGATGTGTAAAGTTGATGAGCATACGTGCACAGTGTCTCCGCTGAGCAGATCCAGCTCCTGTGCAACATCGTCTGAAGATGAAATAAAAACGTCCCCCAAATGAAGGAAAGATGAGAAAAAGAAAAGCGGGAAACCGACCCGATCTGAATGTGACAATAAACTTAACCAGGCAAGGCCTCTGTCGACGGTGGCTAAATGTCCCGTGATTCATTTCGTCCCAGTGAAGAATTTATATTTCTATAGAAAACAAGTGTGGAAACATTCCTGGCTCTGCAGCTCACCTGGCTTCACCTGCTTTTGGCACACTGAGACGAGATGATTTAAACGCACCCTCACCTGGCACAGCTGGAATGACTAAGACAAACCCACCCCCCCAAAATAAAAGCATCAATCAGCCCCACATCCATGGCCTCATCAGTTCTGCTTAAAGACCTCAGTGGGATTCATTTGCTGAAAACTCAGTTTCCATTCGTAGCGTTGATTTTTTTTTTTTTTCTCCCCCTCTCGCAAATTAATGCTGACACCAAAAAACAATTAAATAAACAAAACAAAAGATGTTATTCAGAGTTATGAAAATCACCATTGTCATCATGAATATGCATTTTAAAAAAGGTGGAATGCACAGAGTCGAAGCGTTGGGAGTTTGGTCCTGATATGTCGTGTGGAACAGAGGCTTCTGCTTCCAGTCAGCAGAAAGTCCAGGTGGTCGCAGTCATGACGGTGGAGACGGCTTCTCGTCTCCGAGCGTTTGTTATTCTCTCGTGCAAAGTGAGAAAGTGACCTCCGAGTAGTGTCGGACCCGCGTGCTGTGGTAGTGTTAACTTTTTTGGCCACTGTGCTTCTGGCTGGTGGTTTAATGTTAGTGAATGTGTGTGTTTAGTGTGTGTTTAGTGTTGAGCGTGTTTGTGATTCGAGTGCGTCTTCACCACTCCCTCCTGACCGTCCACCGAGTCGGCTGACTGAGAGTTCAAGTCCTGAGCTGAGGCCCGTTCACCTCCCGACCGGCGGCGCTGGAGGGGCTCCTCTCATCATGCCTGAGGGCAGAGACAGAGGTTACTCAAGGTCGGATCTGGTAAAGATCTACATCCAAACTACAAACTCATCTGGCTTGATGTACAGATTCACCCATTACTTGGTGGCAGATCAGACATGTTATATTACCAGGGTCTACACTGACTGCGACCCGTGCCCTTTGTTTTGGGTAGACCTTGTTGAAGTGCCTGTACTCCTCCGGAGGTGGAAGGTCTTCGATCGGGTGGAAGTTGAACTTGGATTCAAAATCATCTGAGGGAAGAGAAGGAGGATTTTTGAGAAGAGGTTGATCATTTTAATTTGTGTTACCACGTGAAACTCCGGTCAGCTCGACAACTGTTGTGATCAACTGCTTCTAGCGCTTGTGGGAAACGGCGGCCTCTGCTCTGGCTTCACATGGCTTTGTGCTGTTTATTCTATATTAATAAAGGTTACTGGGACGTCAGTGCAAACTAACACTATATGATAACTTAAAGACAAAAAGGGAAACAGGACGTGTGGGGTGTGTTCTGAGAGAAAGAGGGAGATGGTTTCAGACATGATAAACAGCAGGAGAATCTCTGGGTCAGATGTGTTCACAAAATCAACCAAACCGTCCGTCACATCCGGCTGAGGGTGGGAGGTCGGGAGGAGCACGCAGGAGGCAGGGCAGAACATATCGTTCCGCTCAATCTCCACGTTTTCCCAGTGGACATCTCAGTCCGTGTCTGTCCACTCATACACAGAATAAACTGACGTGATCCCGAGCGTACGATGTGAGGAGTAGGAACACAGACGCTTAGTTTTCCAGTAAAACTTTGACTTTACGTTGGGATTCCAGCACAAGAACCCACAACTGTGCATCTATGAATGTTTCCTTCCCTCCTGAGTTGTTCCAGTGCAACAGGAAACTGACACGGCTCATTTGCATGGCCTGTAGCGGGATATATGAGTATCGACGGCCATTCATCGCTGTCGTCTCCGACGTGTCATAAACATTAACACGTCAACAAATCCTGCGACTTGAGGATTAAATAGAGATGAGGACGAGGGGAGAATCTAAATGTTGTCCTTCTGTGTCTGTGAACAGAGAAACCATGGATAAGCAGAAGGAATACGACGATGCTGGTCTGTCCCCACTCACCTATGATGGACTTGGAAGAGGAGAAGTTGGAGTGGCCGTTCCTGATGGGCGGTGGAGGTGGAGGGGGTCCGGCCGGGGTGCGGGGGGAGGAGGAGGAGGAGGAGATGGAGGAGGGAGGAGGAGGTTTTCCCACTCGGTTGAGGGAGTCTGAGATCGCAGAGCTGTTGACACGGTACGGGGGTGGTGGCGGAGGAGCGTCCCGACCTCCGTTACGAGACCCGGAGGGGGGTACCTGGGGAGCTGCGTGGAACACACACACACACACACACACACACACACACACACACACACACACACACACACACACACACACACACACACACACACACACACACACACACACACACACACACAGAGAGAGAGAACTTAATATTCAAGGAAAACAGTCTAAACAAACTTATCTTAAAAAAAATATATATTTTCTTTGACCAACGGAAACAAAACAGTAAAGATATTCAAGTTTAAAGTGATACAGAGTCAGTGTGTGAATTTATGAGCGATTGCGCAGCCAGCCACCAGGGGGCCTTCAAGACGCTTGGGCTTCACTTTTCGGCGCCATCATGTCGGCCATCTTTATTTACAGTCTATGACAAGACACAAGACTTTTAACGTTTGTGCCAATTAACAGAGAAACCGCTGAATCGAAGAAAAACAATTAAGAGATTATCTGAGGATGTAAATAATCCTTAGTTTAAAGCTCCAACAAAGCAAATGTCCATGTCCACGCGTCACAGTAATACACTGTACACAGAAGTAAAGCAGCTTGACCAGTGGGTCACAGTTCGACCTGGAACAGAAACAGTCGTGAGCTGTGGCTGGTGGAATTATTTCCAGTTCCAGCCGACACTGTACCAGTAACACATCATTCTCCTCGACTGATGCCAGGAATGAAAAAGAGGAGTATAATGTGAAGTAGTGAGAATGAGATGAAGATCAGACATCCTGTGAGCACAGTGAAGGGAAAAGGAATGCTGGGATATTCCACCGGGCTTGAGGAATGCAGAGAAACCAGGAGGCCTTGTGGCGAATCGCTCCGTTGTCCAATCACAACACAAAGCTTCAGCTAACAAGTGCCTTCCTGTTCTGTGTTTCATAAAGTTCCAAATCAGGAAATGAAAGTACTTCTATCAACTTGAAGACTAAAGGTTTTTATGTTTACCAGTTTTACACGTTGTAGGTGACGGGGTCTTTCATCCTCCAGTGTTTGTTTCTACGTCAACACACACACACACACACACACACACACACACACACACACACACACACACACACACACACACACACGCCGTTTAATCATATTGGGTAGTTGTGTTAAACAAATAAACTCTTCAATCACATAAACTGTGGCTTCTAAATGTAAATATCAGAAGTTACGTTGTAACAGTTCACCTCGCTTAGAATGTAAGGGGGACATTACATACGCTATTCTAAAGGAGGAGGATCTGTCACGCTGTGTACGGCCGCCGCCGCCTGACCATCTTACAATCAACGAATAATACTTCATAGGACCGAGAACCTTGTCATCTGGCCCCACCACACATGAAATAGTTGGGAGAAGTTGGACAAAAGTCGGTGAGGAAAAGTCCTTGAACCGAGAGTTTCCTCGGTAAGATTCTCACTGATGTGGAGCTGCTGTCATCCTGCGCCTGCACGTGTCGGAACTGCGCGCGTGCGAGAGGCTCCACCGTGTCAATCTCGGTGTGTGGGTGTGCACTGCTGAGTCGGGCCGGCCCATCGACGCAGCAGACAGCGGAAGGTGTTGGTGTTATTAACCCTGTGAGTCCCAAATGTGTCATCAGAGCTGTTTTTGAACGATCAGGGAACATGGACTGGGACAGAGTTTTTATATATTGAACAATTCAATGTTCTCAGTAATTTCTGATAAAATCTTTATTAAATTCTTGGCCTGTTCTCAGACAGCAGAATATTACAGATCTGATTCTTTGATAATGCTTTATGGTTAGTTGCTGGGTGTTGCTCTCTACACTATGGTGCTTATAGAGGACAACACTTGAAAGAACTACTGGTATAATCATTCTAATTGTTATTTCATTCATTAAGTTCTTCAAAGATACTGAAACAACACTCAAGTTATTTATCTTTGTAAACATGTAAATATATATTTGTGTCCCCTTTAGGAGTAAGAGGAGGTATCCACCTTTAACATATCAATATTTAATAAAATCATATTTCTTCATGTGACCGACTGTCACCAAGTCGCTTGTGTGTATACACAGTATATATATACATATATCTATATATCTCTATATGTATATATCAGTCCCTGCTGCCAGAACACGTGAACACAAGAACCTGCTGAATGTTGCATCAGTAAAGACACAGACACTGATTTACATGTTTTTATCTCATTACACCAGGATCACTGGTCTTATTATAAAATCTGTAGAGCAGAGAACTACATATCACGTTTATTCTTTATTCTATTCTACTTGTTTTCATGTTCATGTACAGTTCTTGCGCCATCTGCAGGCAGACGTCACCACTGAGTCTGATTCTTTCAGTTAATGAGGAGTTTGTTTTCAACGTGTTTCTCTATATTTTTTAAGTCTTGACCTTTCAAGTAAAGAGCCTTGAGATTATGTATATGAGGATTTGGCTCTATATGTAAGCGGTCTATCCTTTGTGCCGGTGACCTGCGTTGTGTGTCAGTTTGTGAAGTAGAAGACCGGCACAGGACTTGTATTGCTGCTGAATGTGTCCTGTTCTGTTCTGTGTTCCAGCAGAAGAAAGGAAACAGCGTTGGTCATTCCTCTTCAGTACATGCCGCTCTCGGCCAGCTCCAGTGCATTCTGAGGACAATTACAAATCTTGCCTAATAAAAATAAAAAGGCCTATATAAGAAATAATAAATGCAAAAATAAATACAAATTAATAACAAAAATATGATTTGCAATTGTCTTTGAATGTATCACATTCACTCATATCCTCATACCAACGTCACGCAATGTCCCCAGTCCTACCCATAGAGGGCGCCACACCCATGTAAAACACCCAATACAATAAACAGCAATAATTAACAAAGGCTGAGGGATTTTTGGTGGTATGCAATATTAGTTTTAATACCTGCTACATATACAAATACAATTGAAGCCCCCCCCGCTAATGATGCGTTCAAGTGTTAATGTGACGGTCAGCAAAAACAATGACACCTGCTATATAGGTCAGATAAAATGACAACAACGTGGAATTTAAATCTCATGTCTTTGTTTCATGACATGTGATGATTACTGTTTTTTAAATCAATCATAAATGTTTTGTGGTAATCAACGCTTACTTACAAATCTGAAACTTTTTGATCTATGTATTTTCTGATGACCTCTCACGGCCCACCTGCAGTGGCTTCGCGGCCCACTAGGGGACCTTCCCCCGGCTGGTTGGATGTGGAGTTGTTCTCCAGACGAGGCGCAGCACTGACGTGGTTCCTCTGTTCCACTGTTTCACATATTCTGCTGTAATGTGCACGACTGGCAGATATGATACAGAAAGTCCCAGCAGCAACACGCACAGTATTGTAATCAGACAAGAACACTTTGATGAACGTGTTGTTGGAATTTGAAATTAATCACAGGCCTTTTACATTTTGGTTTTAATCCGATCAATCATTGAGAGTTCAGATATGAGTTAATACTTTGATTCTGTGTCTTAAGACAACATTTGATGACTGAAAACCTTAATTCACCAAAGTGTCCTGTTTGATTTATAAGGAAAAGGTCCATGTAAAATGTACTCAGTACTTGTATTGAAGCAAACAAAGCAGTTCCAATGAACTGTGGCTTCAACATTTTAATATCAGAGGTTCAGTAAAGACTTAATCACGTATATCTAATACATACTTTTAAAGTGTTAACAGCAGTGAACATTGGTTATCGAAGTTATTTCATTTCATCATCAACTTCATTCAGTGAGATAATCTCTCTTTAATGCTCCTGCTTGTTTGGGTCACGAGGTGAAAGTGAGAGGAAGTCTCTTATTTTTTCTTTTGCTCTCTGTCCTCCTACCCCCCTCTCTGTAATTCTTTAACTCTCCCTCCCTCTAACTCTCCGCCTCTTTTCTAAAACTCCGCTTCTTTTCTCTCTCCCTTCTGTGTTCAAGAAGTTTTTGTTATTTCTTATATATATATATATATATATACACACATATATAGATAGATTACAACAGCATGTCAATATATATACAGTATATATTAATAATGTAATATTACTATTGTTTTTATTTGTTTAATTGAAAAGACTATCTTGCTGTTTCTTTAGCTTACTGTTAATTTATATTTTAGGAATGTAGTCACATTTGTTTTGTATGTATGGTACCTACATTAATTAAAAACCCTTCCAACCCCAACGCCTTGTGTGATTGTGTGAACTGCTGAAACCATTTGCTGTAATTTTATATATAAATTATATAATTGATTTAGCCTTGCCTTATACAGTATGTCTATCATCTCTATATGATAATACAAAATAAAAATTAAAATTCAAGTAGACAGCAGATTTGTTTTATTCATCGCTATTACAGAGCACATGAAGATTAACGGTGTACAAACAACTCTTTACATAGCAAGAAATACAAATACAAAGTTATAAGAAAAATAAAGATAAAAATGTAATTAATGTTATACGAAAAATAATCTTCATGTTCATCATCATCAGTCCATATCAAAATTTATCAAATACACACTAGGCATATATACTGTAAAATGTGCACTCGCCATACTAAACCGTCCAAGATGACAGGTCCGGCTCACGCATGCGCTTTTCCGGGCCCGCCTCGGTATGAATGTAGTTGCGGGGACTTCTTAGATCCTTAATTAGAGTGTAATCTATCATCAAATATTAATATCAAAGAAACGTGAATAACATTCACGCTCACTTAAACGCGACACAACAGGGCGATGATTCAAACAGCCTTTCTGACGTCATCAACTGAAGTCAAATATGGTTTTCTTTAAATCCTTTTCAGTTAGATAATCTCTCTTTAAATACTCCAAGTAGGGAAGTCTCTGCTGCCAGCTCACAGGGGCCTGTCTCTCTCATTTCATCCGGTTGGACCATGTCCTGGATGTAGACTGGACCCGACCCGGTCTCAGCATGGTAACCAGTGAAGGGATCTTTGACCTTTTGTCCTCTGCATCTCGTCACACAATTCCCTGTGAGACCTGAAAGTGGTTTTGAGACACTTGTTAAAAACTCCAACAAAACTGGAGTAAATGCACTGAAAGTAAAATGCTACAGAGCAGAAACTGTCACTTACTGTTTCTTCCACTTCTCAGTCTGATGAAGTCCACCACCAGGAGAGCACCAAGAGGAATAAGAACACAGAGGACAACAGGAACAACAATGGCTGCAACAGCACCTGCAGGAGTGACGGGCAAACAGAAAGGAGATGAATCTTCTTTTCACCAACATGACAGTGACTCATTCTGCCAAGTCCTCTGTGGTTTACTGCTCTGGACTCAAACACAGAAGAACAGAGGATGAAGTGGAAAGTGAATTAAAGGACGACTCCAGTTTTCTAGTGGATAATAAGTCAGAGACCTTTCCCCGGCTGGTTGGATGTGGAGTTGTTCTCCAGAGGAGGCGCAGCACTGACGTGGTTCCTCTGTTCCACTGTTTCACATGAGATACAAACAGGTTGAGCACTTTCTCACATCACACGTTCACTCACAATCTGCCGTTTGTCCACTGTGCCGTACAGGCATGAGTTCAGGATCCTTACCAACATCCAGGGTGATGATGCACCTGGGTTTCAGTCTGGGGATCAAACATGTGTAATCTCCTCTGTCAGACATCTTCACAGAGGAGATCTGCACTGAGATGTTTCCCCTGATCAGGCCTTTGAGGTCCAGTGTGGTTCTGTTTCTGTACTGCTCCATCTGGACATAGTGGAGGACTATTCTGTCTCGATACAGGAGGACGAACTGCCTGAGGTCAGTTCTTGTAACTTCCACTGTGTAACTCATCAAGTTGACCGAGGGAACAAGTCCACACCAAAGACTCACGTCTTCACCTTCTTCCACCGTTAATGACAGATTCGAACATGTGGGATGAAATCCACCTGAGAAAACACAGAGAACATTTAGTCCTGTTAACATCACACAGAGCTGATGTCTCTCAGGACAGATGTGGTGTCAGTGTGAACATGAATTAATAAACTCACCAGAGACAAGTGGGACAATGAGCAGTAAAGTCAACAGAGTCTTGTCCATTTTCCAGAGTTTCGTCCGCAGCACAGATTGTACCGAACCCGTACAGGGATCTGAAGAGCCGGCTGCAGGTCCTGTTCTCTCGCTAAGATTCTCACTGATCTGGAGCTGATGTCCTGTGCGGATAAGACTGCAGAGTGCAACCCTTTATACTCGTAGAGGGACGTGTCATGTTCGGGATTTACACTCCCCTGGATTTGTATAAGGCCCTCCCTCGACTCACATTCGGCAAATCAGATCACTTCTCAGTTCTGCCTTCCTCCTGGGCGAAACTCCAAACGTGACAGACCGGTGACTCGGACCATTCAGCGAGGGACCGACCAATCCGACTCGGCTCTACGGTACAGAGGTCTGCGACAAGACACACAGAGAGAGTCAAGGAGACACGTAAGGCGTGTCCTGGAGAGTCGGAGACACACAGAGCGTGTCTGGAGGTCAGGAGACACATGGGGCGTGTCTGGAGAGTCGCCTCTCGAAAGTAAACTGTTCAAACCGCATTTGTTATCCGTAATGTACGGTCCGGAGCGCACAAGCGCGTGTCAGCAGCACTGGAGGCGACGCGTCAGAAACAGGAAGACGGAGCCGGTCTAACAGCCGCGTGTGTTGGTGTCTGCTCCTTCTGCTTCAGAGAGAGACGGAGAGAGAGACGGGAGAGACGAGAGAGACAGAGAGAGACGGAGAGACGAGAGACAGAGAGAGAGACGGAGAGAGAGACGGAGAGACGAGAGAGAGACAGAGAGAGACGGAGAGAGAGACGGAGAGAGACGAGAGAGTCGGAGAGAGAGTCGGAGAGAGAGACGGAGAGAGACGAGAGAGGCGGAGAGAGAGACGGAGAGAGAGACGGAGAGACGGAGAGAGAGACGGGGAGAGACGAGAGAGACAGAGAGACAGACAATCACGGGCTGACCGGCGCGGATAAATGCGCGTCCGGTGTGAACAGCCAGGCTGCTGCGCGCCAGAGAGTCGCGCTGCGCGGCGCTTCGAGCGCTTCCGCGTCTGGTGTGAACACAGCGATCATTGCTGCCGGTCAGAACTGTTCCTTGTAAAGTGTCGTAAGATCTGTTGTTGATGTACCAGCCCGGTTTGGTAGGGGTGGGTATCATTTTAGTTGAACCCATGTTTTCTCCTGTTTCTGGATGAGGAGTTAGGTTAGAACATGTCATTTGGTTCCTTTAATTTCAGTAGGTAAGTTGAGTTTTTTCCCTTCAGGTGGTTTGTGTTTGCTGTTTTGCTGTTAGCCCCCCCTGAAGCTAAAGAGTTAACCACGGGGACATTCTGGGACGGATCCCATCAGTGTCGCTTCCATCATCGCTTTGCTCGCGTGTTCCCACAGGAGCTGATGTCCTGTGCGGATGCAACCGGCGGCGAGGACATCGCGTAAAACCCATAGCGCGAGTGTGACGCGAACTGTTACAGTGTAACTTCCACCCTGTAAACAATTGTCATGTAAATCAACTTGTCTGTTTATTATTGTTTTAAATGAAATTCAACATAATCTCAAATACAGAACAATGTAATTTAATGTAATAGCAGCATGATGACAGTCAATTCCTGTAAATTAAACTCCTCTTTAACAAAACCTTGGTTCCCTGTTTTGGTGTGATATTCTGAACAACGTATACTGAATGATTAAGGGAAATGAAATGCAGCAAAAATGTGAAATGAAAGACAAAATGTCAGATGGGCCGCATCAGTCTTTCCTTGTACAGGCAGCTTCCCAGTTAAAGATGTGAACAACAGAAAGCCCTGTCACAAAGGTTGGGTGGACGCCCCCACATGTGATCCTGAAGGCTGATCATCCAGTATCCAGCTGTCACAGGCTCTGTTCCACCTGAAACATGAGTCAAGACTCATCTCAAAAAGCATCTTGACTTTTGCAAACATCTCTAATGGGAATGAAATTCATGTTTTATTTATTATTAATACAGATAACTTAAAAAAACATCTGATATGCAATATAAGATATGTTCTGAATACATACCGAGCATTAGAGGAGGAGTCAGAAGTGTCTTTTCGTCCACCACTGTGGAAGACAGCTGTAAACCACAGACACAAACCTGTTGTGTGGATATGAGCTTTATTAGATGAGGATTAAGATGGAGACAGTTCATTGCAGAATAAATGAAAAGAGAAGAGAAACAAACCAGACGAATGAGTCCATCTGAAGTCTTTGTAAAGTGGTTCCTTCAGCAGCTGGACAACACACTAATATCACACACTATTAGTTCAACTTTCATAACCAATAAGATGTAACATTATCAAAGCTGTAGTGGAGTTAAGGTGAAAATGTCTGTCTCTCTGTCTCTCTGTCTCTCTCGTCTCTCCCCGTCTCTCTCTCCGTCTCTCGCTCCTTTCCTCTGAAGCAGAAGGAGCAGACACCAACACACGCGGCTGTTAGACCGGCTCCGTCTTCCTGTTTCTGACGCGTCGCTCTCCAGTGCTGCTGACACGCGCTTGTGCGCTCCGACCGTACATTACGGATAACAAATGCGGTTTGAACAGTTTACTTTCGAGAGGCGACTCTCCAGACACGCCCCCATGTGTGTCTCCGACTCTCCAGACACGCCCCCCTGTGTGTCTCCGACTCTCCAGACACGCCCCCCTGTGTGTCTCCGACTCTCTCTGTGTGTCTTGTCGTAGACCTCTGTACCGTAGAGCCGAGTCGGATTGGTCGGTCCCTCGCTGAATGGTCCGAGTCACCGGTCTGTCACGTTTGAGTTTCTGCCTAGAGGAAGGCAGAACTGAGAAGTGATCTGATTTGCCGAATGTGAGTCGAGGGAGGGCCTTATACAAATCCAGGGGAGTGTAAATCCCGAACATGACACGTCCCTCTACGAGTATAAAGGGTTGCACTCTGCAGTCTTATCCGCACAGGACATCAGCTCCTGTGGGAACAGGCGAGCAAAGCGATGATGGAAGCGACACTGATGGGATCGGTCTCAGAATGTCTCTCCGACTCTCTGTCTCTCCGTCTCTCTCTCCGTCTCTCTCTCCGTCTCTCTCTCTGTCTCTCCGTCTCTCCGTAATGTACGGTCGGAGCGCACAAGCGCGTGTCAGCAGCACTGGAGAGCGACGCGTCAGAAACAGGAAGACGGAGCCGGTCTAACAGCCGCGTGTGTTGGTGTCTGCTCCTTCTGCTTCAGAGGAAAGGAGCGGAAAGAGGATTGATATCAACAGACTGAGTTCACAACACTTCATGTCGTACATGGTGAAACGTGCTGAGAGACTGACAAGGGGAGCAGAGACAAAAGAGACGGAGACTATAATGATTGAATTTGAAACAAAGGTGTCCCCACAGGAGGTAGACTTTGGATTCATCACATATAGAATTAGGGAGTTGGTACCAAACCGGGCTGGTACATCAACAACAGATCTTACGACACTTTACAAGGAACAGTTGTGACCGGCAGTCTGACCGGCAGCAATGCGCGTCCCGCCGGGTTCACGCCCGCCCCCATGTAACTCAATTGCGGTGTTCACGTCTGCTGCGATCGCGCTCTGCACCGATGGTTTCGGCGTCAGGTCTTTTTGTTCCGCTCGCCGCGAGCGCCGGGTTCTCGCCAGACGCGGAAGTGCAGCGCAACTCTCTGGCGCGCAGCAGCCTGGCTGTTCACATCGATCACGCATTTCTCCGCGCCGGTCAGCCCGTGATTCTGCTTTCTCCGCTGGTTGTTGAATGCTCCGTTCAATGTAGAGGTTCGGGGGTAAATGATGATGGTCTACATAGCACCCCCCTCTCTGTCTCTGTCTGTGTGCTTGTAGTGGAGGGGCAGAGGGGGACATTTAATCACGTGAGGGGGAAAACTCGGGGAAATTGAAACTCCAGGAGAACAGCAGGGAAATCTAAAGTACGGGATACATAGTTGATCATTTATATCATATAGATCTGTTAGACCCTTCTTCCTCTGTTTCTGACGCGTCGCTCTCCAGTGCTGCTGACCCGCGCTTTGCACTCCGATCATACAAATCCCGAACATGAGAAGACCACGCCCCCTCTACGAGTATAAAGGGTTGCACTCTGCAGTCTTATCCGCACAGGACATCAGCTCCTGTGGGAACACGCGAGCAAAGCGATGATGGAAGCGACACTGATGGGATCGGTCCCAGAATGTCCCCGTGGTTAACTCTTTAGCTTCAGGGGGGGCTAACAGCAAAACAGCAAACACAAACCACCTGAAGGGAACAAACTCAACTTACCTACTGAAATTAAAGGAACCAAAAGACATGTTCTAACCTAACTCCTCATCCAGAAACAGGAGAAAACATGGGTTCAACTAAAATGATACCCACCCCTACCAAACCGGGCTGGTACATCAACAACAGATCTTACGACACTTTACAAGTGTAATGGGGTCAATCCTTAATAAAGCTTTAGCTAAAACAGGATAGTTTTAGCAGTGTTACTTTACCAGTTATGCTTATATATCATTGTAGATATAAAATCACAGCTCTAATTAACCTGACAGGACGGCGATGCCTATAGGATGAGGGGAGTTGGCGAAGTTTATTTAGGGACACCGTAGTCGCTCTCTCTCTCTCTCTCTCTGCACTGCCGGTCCTGTGAGGAAGTGTAGCGTGGGCGCAGCAGGTGTGGACGCCAATTGTTTGTTGCGAGCCCAGCGTACAGCTGTGTGTGTGTGTGCGCGCCCGTGTGTGTGAGAGACGGCATCAGCGTCGCCATACAGGCACGCTGTAATAATCTCAGCGTGTACACACAAACTAATGGGAACGATACTTGTAAGTAATGCGCCGCAACATTTATCCAGAGTCTATACTATTGTGTCTGTGACATTAAGTGTAATTGTCCTTTTCCTGTTTTAGTACTTGTCATCACGACAATAAGGACGGCGTGGGTCTCTGCTTTATTTAAATTAATTGAAGGTATGGCATAATGATGTGTTTTATATTTGTAAATGTTTTTAAACATTTTGATAAACTTGTTTAATAATTGTGTGACCTAATATGACATGTTTGTTTCATAGGGCTGCCTTCTGGCAGAATATTTACGGTCACTGTTTTTTCCCACATTTAGATTTCATTTAGATTATTTGGCCTTGTTTAGATTTAGTTTCTTTCTGATTAATTGGTTTGATTTCTGGTTTCTTTGTTCATTTTATTTTGTTCTTTGTTCTGTGGGCAATGTGCAATATGGTTGGCGGTACTGTGCAATCCTGGTTTAATGGCTTGAATATTGGTGAGTTATTGGCTCCGTAAACTAGAGGCCCTCTTCTGTTATTTCAGTGTATAATATCTTGCAGTGATAATCCACTGGTGCAATCACACCAGTGTTGGGATTCTTAAAGTGTGCTGTGTTTGTTTTATGCATGATATTTTAGCTTTGTTAAATTGGGTCTGGAGCCTTTAATTTCTCTCTTTTTAATCTGTTATTTATATCAAGTATAGGCCGGTACTCCCTACATTGCACATGATCCTGTGCTGTTTGATCAGTCTTTTTAACTCTTTTGTCCAACTTGAATAAATTGTCTATTTCTGGAATCATCAGCCTCCCGTCCCGTTTATTCTGGATATATGTGGTGAACCCAATTGGCATTCAACTGTCACACTAAACTTTTGACCACTACAGAATTGGCGTTGTTGGCAGGGTCGGAGGCTGAATATACAATTTTCTGTTTATTTTCAACATTTTTTATTGTGTTTGTTTTTTTGGGGCCTATTGATTAGTAGAAACTAGGCCAGAGTGGGAAAAGACAGTGGCTGGTCTACAGGTGAAGAGGACCACGGGCTGATTTGAAGATCTCTCAACATACTGACTGTTTATTGGGAGGATGGAAGAAGTACAGGCCCTTATGGAGCAGCTGCAACAGCTGAAAACAGCCAATGAACAGTTGAGAGAGCAGTTGCAGAACCAATCAGAGTTACCTGAACCAGTTCCAGGGTCATCCACTACTTCTCCTCTTGTGGTTCCAGCAGGCAGCCTAGCCTGTGATGCAACCAACCTCCGTTATGTTTATGTACCTAGAGAGCGTAAATGCCCCATGTTCACTGGTAAAATGTCAGTTGATCTGTTAACAGTTGAACAATGGATTGAAGAGGTACGTAGATGTCTGGAGGTTCGGCATATGCCAGTACTTGAACAGTTGCTGTTTATCACAGACCATTTAGATGGAGGTGCCAAGTCAGAGATAAATTTTCACTCTCGTGCCGACAGAAGTACTCCTGAAAAAATCTTTCGGATTTTAAGAGAAAACTATAGTTGCGCTCAGTCCTATGTTGCGGCACAGTTACAGTTTTTCCAACGTACTCAGCGTGAGGGTGAATTTTTGCGTGATTACTCGCATGCCCTTAAGTCCTTAATGGATTTAGCGATACGTAAAGCGCCTGGTGGTATCCCCAACTCTGATGTCTTGTTGCGTGATCAGTTTATTGAACATGTGCTTGATGATATGTTGCGTAGAGAGTTGAAGCAGCATGTGGTCCAACAACCAAGTATTCCTTTCGTAAACCTTCGGGCTATTGCTATTAGGTGGGCAGAAACAAGTAGACAGGGAGGTAAAATTAGACCTCGGGTCTACTCTTGTGACACATACTCCCAGGCAGTGGATAGTTCTGAGGGTAGCACAAATGCGGTCACTGCTAGCTCTAATGATGAAATGGCAGAGATAAAAGAGTGCCTTCGCAAACAACAAGCTCAATTAGATACTATTATGAAGCATGTCACTGCCCAGTCCTCTCAGCCTACTCAGAGCCCTGTAGCCCTGACCCAAGCTAAGCAGTTACGATTTCCAACAGATGGCAAACTAATTTGTCACCGTTGTAATAGAGCAGGCCACATAGCCAGGTTCTGTAGGGTAAACCTAACTGCTACTACAACCCGTGAAGGATCTGTTTATGAAGTGGGGGTGCACAGACAGGTAGGGGGAGGGGGTTCTGATTCTCAGCCATCGGGAAACTAGACCCCTCTGGTGCAGAGAGCCAGGCATCAGAAAAGGGTTTTGTGAGCTCACCTGAAGACCAAATGGATGATCACTCTCGACTTATAGGAGATTGCCCAGTTGTGAAAATCAACATGGGGGGTGTGGTGGTGTCCTGCCTTTTGGATACCGGGTCAATGGTAACCACGATCAGAGAAAGCTTCTTTGAGAAACACTTCAGGTCGCAGGGTGTTGGGCTTCTAAAGACATGTCACTGGTTACGTCTTAAGGCAGCCAATGGACTAAAAATCCCTTATCTAGGATATATGGAGCTCAATGTGACTGTTTTGGGTAAAACCCTCTCTCAAATGGGCGTGCTAGTTGTAGAGGACCCCCTAGATGAGCCCACACCACAGCAGCAGGCAGTATCTGGCCTCTTGGGAATGAACATCATTCGCCACTGTTACCGTCTGCTTTTTGAACAGTATGGACCTCGTCTTTTTGAGTCACCTGTCCTACAAGCTGCTAGTAAGGAGTGGAAAGAAACTCTTTCCATGTGTCATCGCATTGAGGCTTTGAACACACAGGGGTGCTTGGGTATAGCCAAAGTCCATGGTCGAGCTGTTCGCGTTCCTGCTGGTTCCCTGAAATGGATACGCACTTCCTGTCCCTGCACTTTCAACACCACCCTCCCATTAGTGCTCCTGGAACCCCTAGCAAAAGGAAATCCTCTCCCAGCAGGTGCCCTTGTATCTGCAGCCCTTCTTTCTGTCCACCAGGGCAAGGTGGAAATTCCTGTAGTCAATGTGGGAACTGAAGATGTTTGGCTGCAACCTCATACACAGCTGGGTGAGCTGCACGTGGTTGACCTGCCAAAATCAAAGAGCTCTATCCTTATCAGGGAAATAGACGACCAGAACACGCTAGCAGTGATTCAGGAGGTGACTGCAGTGAGCCCCCCGGCCATTGATCTGTCTAGGCTGTCATGGCCTAGCCTTTCCCCTGAGCAGACGAAACAATGTATAGAGCTTTTGCAGAAGCATATCACAGTTTTTAGTCAAGGAGAGGGAGACCTGGGATGTACCACGCTGGTAGAGCATGAAATTCCTATAGTGGATGACGCCCCAGTTAGGCAACGCTATCGCAGGCTCCCGCCGTCACAGTATGAGCAAGTCAAACTCACATTCAGGAGTTGTTGGACAGAGGGGTTGTACGCGCAAGCTGCAGCCCATACTCCTGCCGATTGTGGTAGTTTTTAAAAAACTGGAGAAATTCGCTTGTGTGTGGACTATAGGTTGCTCAATGCCAAAACAAGGAAGGATGCTTATCCGCTGCCCCGAATCGAAGAATCTTTGGATGCCCTCACAGGCGCTCAGTGGTTTTCAACATTGGATCTTGCAAGCGGCTACAACCAAGTACCCATGGCAGAAAAGGACAAAGCAAAGACTGCTTTTGCACCCCTTGGACTTTTTGAGTTTAATCGGATGCCGTTTGGGTTATGTAATGCCCTAGTACATTTCAAAGGTTGATGGAGAGGATCTTTGGAGACCAAAGTTTTCAGTCCTTGCTTTTATATCTGGACGACATTGTTATTTTTTCACAAACTTTTGACCAGCATCTCCAACGTCTCGAGTTGGTGCTAACTCGTCTCAAAGAGTACCATCTGAAATTGAAGCTAAGTAAATGTCACTTTTTTCAATCTGAGGTTAAATACCTGGGTCATGTCATCTCAGCATCTGGCGTTGCCACTGACCCTTCTAAGATTAGTGCAGTGGCTGAATGGGCACAACCCACTACTTGTACAGAGCTTCAATCATTTTTGGGATTCGCATCCTATTATCGCCGCTTTGTGGAAGGTTTTGCGAGGTATGCTGCTCCCCTCCACCGGTTGGTGGCCGAAATGGATGGCACCAAGAAGAAACGCAGAACCCTTGGGAAAGCCATTATAGGCGACCGTTGGAGTAATGAGTGTGAAAATGCTTTCCAAACACTCAAGAGACTGCTTGTGACCGCGCCAGTTCTGGGATATGCTGACTTCACCAAACCCTTTGTCCTTGAAATCGATGCTAGCCATGCTGGACTTGGTGCTGTGTTATCCCAGGACCATGATGGAAAACGGCGACCAATTGCTTTTGCAAGCAGAGGCCTGAGGCCCACGGAAAGAAACATGTCCAACTACAGCTCCAGAAAGCTAGAATTCCTGGCCCTTAAATGGGCGGTGACCCAAAAATTCCGAGAGTATCTGCTTGGACAGAAATTTGTAGTGTTCACTGATAACAACCCCCTCAGCTACCTGCAGTCAGCTAAACTGGGGGCAGTGGAGCAAAGGTGGGCATCGGAGTTGGCAGTTTTTGATTTTGAGATCAAGTACCGCCCAGGACCAACCAATCGCAATGCAGATGCTTTGTCACGCCAGTTGCACTCTCAGAGCACATCACTTTTATTCCCCGGCTTGAAGGTGCCGCTAGAAGTCCACGAACCAGCAAAAGTCTTACTTGAAAGTGCCCACGCCATGGCTGCAACCTGCCAAGCGATAGCTGCTTTCCCATCACGGCCCAAAGCTGACCTAATTGCTCTACAGGCCACAGATCCAGTAATCGGTACCTTCCTACAATATTGGAAGAGGGGCACACCTCCAACTAAACAAGAAATGGCCAATGCTGGTAGAGGCGTAAAGAAGCTGGTGCAGCAGTGGTCCAAAATAAAGTCAAAGGATGGTGTCCTATACCGTCAAATACAGCTACCAAGGGAAGGACAAGTGGTGTTCCAACTCCTGCTGCCTCAATGCCTGCATGGAGAGGTACTTAAAAGCCTTCACGATGACCAGGGCCACCAAGGCATTGAGCGTACTAACAGTCTGGTGAGGCAGAGGTGTTTTTGGCCATTTATGGGAAGTGACATTGACAGATACTGTCGGGAGTGTAACCGGTGCACACTGGCTAAAGTAGTACAACCAAAAGTCCGTACATTCAGGGGGAGTCTGTTAGCCTCTAAACCATTGGAAGTCATTGCCATCGATTTCACTGTATTGGATAAGGCCAGTGATGGAAGAGAGAACGTGCTGGTGGTCACGGATGTGTTTCAAAGTTTTCCCAAGCATTCCCGACACCAGACCAGCGGGCCAGTACAGTAGCCCGTGTGTTGACTGAAAAGTGGTTCTACATTTATGGCGTACCCAAACGCATCCACAGTGATCAGGGAAAGTGTTTTGAAGGGGACCTTTTGAAAAGACTGTGTCAACTGTATGGAATAGAGAAAAGTAGAACCACACCTTATCACCCCGAGGGCAATGGACAATGTGAAAGATTTAATCGAACATTGCATGACTTGTTGCGCACCCTCCCCCAGGAAAAGAAGAAAAATGGCCAAAATACCTACCTCAGGTTCTTTATGCATATAATACCACAGAGCACCAATCCACTGGTTATTCACCATATGAGCTGATGTTTGGCCAGAAGGCACAATTACCTGTGGATTTCCTGTTGGGCGCATCACAGGAGGAACCCACGTCTAGGTCGGCAGAGGATTGGATGGATGAACATCAAAATCATCTGAGTTCAGTCTATCTTCATGTTAAGGCATGACTCCAGCAAGCAGCAGAACAGAGGAACAGACACTATCAGCCAAACGCAACTTCTCTTATCGCTCCTGGAACCCTGGTCTACAGGAAAAGTCACCCCATAGGACGCCACAAAATTCAGGATGCCTGGGATCCAGCTGTGTATGTGGTGGTGAAAAACATGGATAAAGAAGGAAGGGTATATAAAATATGCCCCAGAGATGGTGCTGGCCCAGAAAAGAATCTTAACAGGTCAGAACTTAGGGTTTTACCGACCGCCACCATCAATAGGCCCATGACCCAAAACCAACCGGTACCTGATCCAGGCCTGGTCGATGATCCACCGGATTTTAATAAAGACGACGAAGACAATGACTCAGGTGGGGTCGTAATCACCATGGAACCCGAGTGGTGTAGAGTTCAGGCCCCCTCCCTCACTCCCCTTGAGCTAAATGGTCAAACCATGGGCACAGAATTACATAGCTCTGGCACCCCACTATCCAGTTCAGATCACAGCCAAGAAAATGGCCCAAACAATGTTAATATAGTAGCAACAGGGCAGCCAAACATATCACAAAGTAGGCCCAAAAGGAACACCGCTGGGCGTCACACCAACCCTTTTAACCTTCCGAGGTCAGTAAATGAAACCGTTGATACCTCAGTTAGAACCTTGCAGGTGAGCCACGCTGCAAATCATCACGTTGTTGCGACAGTGTTTAGACCCTGGTTGTAATTTGTCACCGGGACGGTGACCTTTTAAAATTGGGGCCATTGTAATGGGGTCAATCCTTAATAAAAAGCTTTAGCTAAAACAGGATAGTTTTAGCAGTGTTACTTTACCAGTTATGCTTATATATCATTGTAGATATAAAATCACAGCTCTAATTAACCTGACAGGACGGCGATGCCTATAGGATGAGGGGAGTTGGCGAAGTTTATTTAGGGACACCGTAGTCGTTCTCTCTCTCTCTCTCTGCACTGCCGGTCCTGTGAGGAAGTGTAGCGTGGGCAGCAGGTGTGGACGCCAATTGTTTGTTGCGAGCCCAGCGTACAGCTGTGTGTGTGTGTGTGCGCGCCCGTGTGTGTGAGAGACGGCATCAGCGTGCCATACAGGCACGCTGTAATAATCTCAGCGTGTACACACAAACTAATGGGAACGATACTTGTAAGTAATGCGCCGCAACATTTATCCAGAGTCTATACTATTGTGTCTGTGACATTAAGTGTAATTGTCCTTTCCTGTTTTAGTACTTGTCATCACGACAATAAGGACGGCGTGGGTCTCTGCTTTATTTAAATTAATTGAAGGTATGGCATAACGATGTGTTTTATATTTGTAAATGTTTTAAACATTTTGATAAACTTGTTTAATAATTGTGTGACCTAATATGACATGTTTGTTTCATAGGGCTGCCTTCTGGCAGAATATTTACGGTCACTGTTTTTCCTACACATTTTAGATTTCATTTAGATTATTTGGCCTTGTTTAGATTTAGTTTCTTTCTGATTAATTGGTTTGATTTCTGGTTTCTTTGTTCATTTTATTTTGTTCTTTGTTCTGTGGGCAATGTGCAATATGGTTGAGGGTACTGTGCAATCCTGGTTTAATGGCTTGAATATTGGTGAGTTATTGGCTCCGTAAACTAGAGGCCCTCTTCTGTTATTTCAGTGTATAATATCGCTTGCAGTGATAATCCACTGGTGCAATCACACCAGTGTTGGGATTCTTAAAGTGTGCTGTGTTTGTTTTATGCATGATATTTTAGCTTTGTTAATTGGGTCTGGAGCCTTTAATTTCTCTCTTTTAATCTGTTATTTATATCAAGTATAGGCCGGTACTCCCTACATTGCACATGATCCTGTGCTGTTTGATCAGTCTTTTTAACTCCTTTGTCCAACTTGAATAAATTGTCTATTTCTGGAATCATCAGCCTCCCGTCCCGTTTATTCTGGATATATGTGGTGAACCCAATTGGCATTCAACTGTCACACTAAACTTTGACCACTACACAAGGAACAGTTCTGACCGGCAGAAATGATCGCTGTGTTCACACCAGACGCGAAGCGCCGCCAGCGGCGCGCGACTCTCTGCGCGCAGCAGCCTGGCTGTTCCACCGGATGCGCACTTCTCGCGCCCGGTCAGCCCGTGATTCTGCTTTCTCCGCTGGATGTTGTATGCTCCATCGTAGAGGGGTTCGGGGTCTTCATAGCACCACCCCCACCCCCTCTTTCTCTCCATCTGTAATGGACAACTTTGTTTCTATCAACAAAAGGACATTAAGTTTTAACCGTGATGGTTTTCACGGAGACTTGGCTCAACCCCTCGATCCCGGACTCCGCCATTGTTCCCGAGGGGTCTCCATTCACCGCCAGGACCGGACAACAAACTCGGGAAGAGCAAGGGAGGGTGTCTGCTGCAAGGTGAACAATGTGTGGTGCTCAGATGTGAGATTATTTCTTCGGGCTGTTCTCCGGACCTGGAGCACCTCATGATCAGATGCCGACCTTATTACATCCCGAGGAGTTTACATTAGTTGTTATAACAGCGGTGTACATTCCGCCACATGCCGACATCAGGCCCTGGGCGAGCCGCATGCGGTTATCAACAGGACAGAGACCTCACGGCCCGAGGCTGCATGTGGCGGTGATTTTAACAACGCCAAGATGAGGAAAGTCCTGCCGAGATATCATCAACACATCAGCTGTCCTACGCGTGGTGCGAACACACTCGACCATCTTTACACTCCCTACCGGGATGCGTATGAGGGGTGCTATGAAGACCATCATCATATACCATTGAACGGAGCAGAGAACAACCAGCGGAGAAAGCAGAATCACGGGCTGACCGGCGCGGATAAATGCGCGTCCGGTGTGAACAGCCAGGCTGCTGCGCGCCAGAGAGTCGCGCTGCGCGGCGCTTCGAGCGCTTCCGCGTCTGGTGTGAACACAGCGATCATTGCTGCCGGTCAGAACTGTTCCTTGTAAAGTGTCGTAAGATCTGTTGTTGATGTACCAGCCCGGTTTGGTAGGGGTGGGTATCATTTTAGTTGAACCCATGTTTTCTCCTGTTTCTGGATGAGGAGTTAGGTTAGAACATGTCATTTGGTTCCTTTAATTTCAGTAGGTAAGTTGAGTTTGTTCCCTTCAGGTGGTTTGTGTTTGCTGTTTTGCTGTTAGCCCACCCTGAAGCTAAAGATTCTTACGGAGACATTCTGGGACGGATCCCATCAGTGTCTTCCATCATCGCTTTTCTCGCGTGTTCCCACAGGGGCTGATGTCCTGTGCGGATGCAACCGGTGGCGAGGACATCGCGTAAAACCCATAGCGCGAGTGTAGCCAACTGTTACAGTGTAACTTCCACCCTGTAAACAATTGTCATGTAAATCAACTTGTCTGTTTATTATTGTTTTAAATGAAATTCAACATAATCTCAAATACAGAACAATGTAATTTAATGTAATAGCAGCATGATGACAGTCAATTCCTGTAAATTAAACTCCTCTTTAACAAAACCTTGGTTCCCTGTTTTGATGTGATATTCTGAACAACGTATACTGAATGATTAAGGGAAATGAAATGCAGCAAAAATGTGAAATGAAAGACAAAATGTCAGATGGGCCGCATCAGTCTTTCCTTGTACAGGCAACTTCCCAGTTAAAGATGTGAACAACAGAAAGCCCTGTCACAAAGGTTGGGTGGACGCCCCCACATGTGATCCTGAAGGCTGATCATCCAGTATCCAGCTGTCACAGGCTCTGTTCCACCTGAAACATGAGTCAAGACTCATCTCAAAAAGCATCTTGACTTTTGCAAACATCTCTAATGGGAATGAAATTCATGTTTTATTTATTATTAATACAGATAACTTAAAAAAACATCTGATATGCAATATAAGATATGTTCTGAATACATACCGAGCATTAGAGGAGGAGTCAGAAGTGTCTTTTCGTCCACCACTGTGGAAGACAGCTGTAAACCACAGACACAAACCTGTTGTGTGGATATGAGCTTTATTAGATGAGGATTAAGATGGAGACAGTTCATTGCAGAATAAATGAAAAGAGAAGAGAAACAAACCAGACGAATGAGTCCATCTGAAGTCTTTGTAAAGTGGTTCCTTCAGCAGCTGGACAACACACTAATATCACACACTATTAGTTCAACTTTCATAACCAATAAGATGTAACATTATCAAAGCTGTAGTGGAGTTAAGGTGGAAATGTCTGTCTCTCCGTCTCTCCCCGTCTCTCTCCGTCTCTCTCTCCGTCTCTCCGTCTCTCTCGTCTCTCTCCGTCTCTCCCCGTCTCTCTCTCCGTCTCTCTCTCCGTCTCTCTCCCCGTCTCTCTCTCCGTCTCTCTCCGTCTCTCTCTCCGTCTCTCTCCGTCTCTCTCTCCGTCTCTCTCCGTCTCTCTCTCCGTCTCTCTCTCTCTCCCCGTCTCTCTCTCCGTCTCTCTCCGTCTCTCTCTCTCCGACTCTCTCCGTCTCTCTCTCCGTCTCTCTCTCCGACTCTCTCCGTCTCTCTCTGCTTCTCTCTCTCCTCTCTCTCCGTCTCTCTCCGTCTCTCTCTCCGTCTCTCTCTCCGTCTCTCTCCGTCTCTCTCTCCGTCTCTCTCTGTCTCTCCGTCTCTCTCTCCGTCTCTCCGTCTCTCTCTCTGTCTCTCCGTCTCTCCGTAATGTACGGTCGGAGCGCACAAGCGCGTGTCAGCAGCACTGGAGAGCGACGCGTCAGAAACAGGAAGACGGAGCCGGTCTAACAGCCGCGTGTGTTGGTGTCTGCTCCTTCTGCTTCAGAGGAAAGGAGCGGAAAGAGGATTGATATCAACAGACTGAGTTCACAACACTTCATGTCGTACATGGTGAAACGTGCTGAGAGACTGACAAGGGGAGCAGAGACAAAAGAGACGGAGACTATAATGATTGAATTTGAAACAAAGGTGTCCCCACAGGAGGTAGACTTTGGATTCATCACATATAGAATTAGGGAGTTGGTACCAAACCGGGCTGGTACATCAACAACAGATCTTACGACACTTTACAAGGAACAGTTGTGACCGGCAGTCTGACCGGCAGCAATGCGCGTCCCGCCGGGTTCACGCCCGCCCCCATGTAACTCAATTGCGGTGTTCACGTCTGCTGCGATCGCGCTCTGCACCGATGGTTTCGGCGTCAGGTCTTTTTGTTCCGCTCGCCGCGAGCGCCGGGTTCTCGCCAGACGCGGAAGTGCAGCGCAACTCTCTGGCGCGCAGCAGCCTGGCTGTTCACATCGATCACGCATTTCTCCGCGCCGGTCAGCCCGTGATTCTGCTTTCTCCGCTGGTTGTTGAATGCTCCGTTCAATGTAGAGGTTCGGGGGTAAATGATGATGGTCTACATAGCACCCCCCCCCCCTCTCTGTCTCTGTCTGTGTGCTTGTAGTGGAGGGGCAGAGGGGGACATTTAATCACGTGAGGGGGAAAACTCGGGGAAATTGAAACTCCAGGAGAACAGCAGGGAAATCTAAAGTACGGGATACATAGTTGATCATTTATATCATATAGATCTGTTAGACCCGCTCCTTCTTCCTCTGTTTCTGACGCGTCGCTCTCCAGTGCTGCTGACCCGCGCTTTGCACTCCGATCATACAAATCCCGAACATGAGAAGACCACGCCCCCTCTACGAGTATAAAGGGTTGCACTCTGCAGTCTTATCCGCACAGGACATCAGCTCCTGTGGGAACACGCGAGCAAAGCGATGATGGAAGCGACACTGATGGGATCGGTCCCAGAATGTCCCCGTGGTTAACTCTTTAGCTTCAGGGTGGGCTAACAGCAAAACAGCAAACACAAACCACCTGAAGGGAACAAACTCAACTTACCTACTGAAATTAAAGGAACCAAAAGACATGTTCTAACCTAACTCCTCATCCAGAAACAGGAGAAAACATGGGTTCAACTAAAATGATACCCACCCCTACCAAACCGGGCTGGTACATCAACAACAGATCTTACGACACTTTACAAGGAACAGTTCTGACCGGCAGAAATGATCGCTGTGTTCACACCAGACGCGGAAGCGCCCGACGCGCCGCGCAGCGCGACTCTCTGGCGCGCAGCAGCCTGGCTGTTCACACCGGACGCGCACTTCTCCGCGCCGGTCAGCCCGTGATTCTGCTTTCTCCGCTGGATGTTGTATGCTCCGTTCAATGTAGGGGTTCGGGGTCTTCATAGCACCACCCCCCACCCCCCCTCTCTTTCTCTCCATCTGTAATGGACAACTTTGTTTCTATCAACAAAAAGGGACATTAAGTTTTGTAACGTGATGGTTTTCACGGAGACTTGGCTCGACCCCTCGATCCCGGACTCCGCCATTGTTCCCGAGGGGGTCTCCATTCACCGCCAGGACCGGACAACAAACTCGGGGAAGAGCAAGGGAGGGGGTGTCTGCTGCATGGTGAACAATGTGTGGTGCTCAGATGTGGAGATTATTTCTTCGGGCTGTTCTCCGGACCTGGAGCACCTCATGATCAGATGCCGACCTTATTACATCCCGAGGGAGTTTACATCGGTCGTTATAACAGCGGTGTACATTCCGCCACATGCCGACATCAGGCCCTGGACGAGCCGCATGCGGTTATCAACAGGACAGAGACCTCACGGCCCGAGGCTGCGTGTATGGTGGCCGGTGATTTTAACAACGCCAAGATGAGGAAAGTCCTGCCGAGATATCATCAACACATCAGCTGTCCTACGCGTGGTGCGAACACACTCGACCATCTTTACACTCCCTACCGGGATGCGTATGAGGGGTGCTATGAAGACCATCATCATATACCATTGAACGGAGCAGAGAAAGCAGAATCACGGGCTGACCGGCGCGGATAAATGCGCGTCCGGTGTGAACAGCCAGGCTGCTGCGCGCCAGAGAGTCGCGCTGCGCGGCGCTTCGAGCGCTTCCGCGTCTGGTGTGAACACAGCGATCATTGCTGCCGGTCAGAACTGTTCCTTGTAAAGTGTCGTAAGATCTGTTGTTGATGTACCAGCCCGGTTTGGTAGGGGTGGGTATCATTTTAGTTGAACCCATGTTTTCTCCTGTTTCTGGATGAGGAGTTAGGTTAGAACATGTCATTTGGTTCCTTTAATTTCAGTAGGTAAGTTGAGTTTGTTCCCTTCAGGTGGTTTGTGTTTGCTGTTTTGCTGTTAGCCCCCTGAAGCTAAAGAGTTAACCACGGGGACATTCTGGGACGGATCCCATCAGTGTCGCTCCATCATCGCTTGCTCGCGTGTTCCCACAGGAGCTGATGTCCTGTGCGGATGCAACCGGCAGCGAGGACATCGCGTAAAACCCATAGCGCGAGTGTGACGCGAACTGTTACAGTGTAACTTCCACCCTGTAAACAATTGTCATGTAAATCAACTTGTCTGTTTATTATTGTTTTAAATGAAATTCAACATAATCTCAAATACAGAACAATGTAATTTAATGTAATAGCAGCATGATGACAGTCAATTCCTGTAAATTAAACTCCTCTTTAACAAAACCTTGGTTCCCTGTTTTGATGTGATATTCTGAACAACGTATACTGAATGATTAAGGGAAATGAAATGCAGCAAAAATGTGAAATGAAAGACAAAATGTCAGATGGGCCGCATCAGTCTTTCCTTGTACAGGCAGCTTCCCAGTTAAAGATGTGAACAACAGAAAGCCCTGTCACAAAGGTTGGGTGGACGCCCCCACATGTGATCCTGAAGGCTGATCATCCAGTATCCAGCTGTCACAGGCTCTGTTCCACCTGAAACATGAGTCAAGACTCATCTCAAAAAGCATCTTGACTTTTGCAAACATCTCTAATGGGAATGAAATTCATGTTTTATTCATTATTACTACAGATAACTTAAAAAAAACATCTGATATGCAATATAAGATATGTTCTGAATACATACCGAGCATTAGAGGAGGAGTCAGAAGTGTCTTTTCGTCCACCACTGTGGAAGACAGCTGTAAACCACAGACACAAACCTGTTGTGTGGATATGAGCTTTATTAGATGAGGATTAAGATGGAGACAGTTCATTGCAGAATAAATGAAAAGAGAAGAGAAACAAACCAGACGAATGAGTCCATCTGAAGTCTTTGTAAAGTGGTTCCTTCAGCAGCTGGACAACACACTAATATCACACACTATTAGTTCAACTTTCATAACCAATAAGATGTAACATTATCAAAGCTGTAGTGGAGTTAAGGTGGAAATGTCTGTCTCTCCGTCTCTCTCCGTCTCTCCCCGTCTCTCTCTCCGTCTCTCTCCGTCTCTCTCCGTCTCTCTCTCCGTCTCTCTCCTCTCTCTCCGTCTCTCTCTCCGTCTCTCTCCGTCTCTCCCCGTCTCTCTCTCCGTCTCTCTCTCCGTCTCTCTCCGTCTCTCTCTCCGTCTCTCTCCGTCTCTCTCTCCGTCTCTCTCCGTCTCTCTCTCCGTCTCTCTCCGTCTCTCTCCGTCTCTCTCTCCGTCTCTCTCTCGACTCTCTCTCCGTCTCTCTCCGTCTCTCTCTCTCTCTCTCCCGTCTCTCTCTCCGTCTCTCTCCGTCTCTCTCTCCGTCTCTCTCTCCGTCTCTCTCCGTCTCTCTCTCCGTCTCTCTCCGTCTCTCTCTCCGTCTCTCTCTCCGTCTCTCTCCGTCTCTCTCCGTCTCTCTCTCCGTCTCTCTCCGTCTCTCTCTCCGTCTCTCTCTCCGTCTCTCCCCGTCTCTCTCTCCGTCTCTCTCCGTCTCTCTCCCCGTCTCTCTCTCCGTCTCTCTCCGTCTCTCCCCGTCTCTCTCTCCGTCTCTCTCCGTCTCTCTCCGTCTCTCTCTCCGACTCTCTCCGTCTCTCTCCGTCTCTCTCTCCGTCTCTCTCTCTTCTCTCCGTCTCTCTCCGTCTCTCTCCGTCTCTCTCCGACTCTCTCTCCGTCTCTCTCCGTCTCTCTCTCCGTCTCTCTCCGTCTCTCTCTCCGTCTCTCTCCTCGTCTCTCTCCGTCTCTCCCCGTCTCTCTCTCTCTCTCTCCGTCTCTCTCTCCGTCTCTCTCCGTCTCTCTCTCCGTCTCTCTCCGTCTCTCTCTCCGTCTCTCTCCGTCTCTCTCCGTCTCTCTCCGTCTCTCTCTCCGTCTCTCTCTCCGTCTCTCTCCGTCTCTCTCTCCGTCTCTCTCTCTGTCTCTCCGTCTCTCTCCGTCTCTCTCGTCTCTCTCTCCGGCTCTCTCTCCGTCTCTCTCCGTCTCTCTCTCCGTCTCTCCGTCTCTCTTTCCGTCTCTCTCTCCGTCTCTCTCCGTCTCTCCCCGTCTCTCTCCGTCTCTCTCCGTCTCTCTCCGTCTCTCCCGTCTCTCTCTCGTCTCTCTCTCTCTCTCTCTCCCCGTCTCTCTCTCCGTCTCTCTCCGTCTCTCCCCGTCTCTCTCTCCGTCTCTCTCCGTCTCTCTCTCCGTCTCTCTCCGTCTCTCTCTCTGTCTCTCCCCGTCTCTCTCTCCGTCTCTCTCTCTCTCTCTCCGTCTCTCCGTAATGTACGCGTGTCAGCAGCACTGGAGAGCGACGCATCCAGAGAAACAGGAAGACGGAGCCAGTCTAACACGCCGCGTGTGTTGGTGTCTGCTCCTTCTGCTTCAGAGAAAAGGAGCCCGGAAGGATTGATATCAACAGACTGAGTTCACAACACTTCATATCGTACATGAGTGAGCAATGCTGAGACTGACAAGAAGAGCAGAGACAAAAGAGACGGAACTATGATTGAATTTAGAAACAAAATTGTCCCCACAGGGTAGACTTTGGATTCACTGACATATAAATTAGGAGTTGGTGCAAACCGGGCCTGGTACATCAACAACAGATCTTGACGCTTTACAAGGAACAGTTGTGACCGGCAGTCTGACCGGCAGCAATGCGTCCCGCCGGGTTCACGCCCGCCCCCGTAACTCAATTGCGGTGTTCCGTCTGCTGCGATCGCGCTCTGCACCGATGGTTTCGGCGTCCAGGTCTTTTTGTTCCGCTCGCCCCGCTGACTGTCGGGTTCTCGCCAGACGAGAGTACGAGCGCAACTCTCTGGCGCGCAGCAGCCTGGCTGTTCACATCGATCACGCATTTCTCGCGCCCGGTCAGCCCGTGATTCTGCTTTCTCCGCTTTAGTTTGTTGAATGCTCCGTTCAATGTGAGGTTCGAGGTAAATGATGATGGTCTACATAGCACCCCCTCTCTGTCTCTGTCATGTGCTTGTAATTACTGGAGGGCAGAGGGGGACATTTAATCACGTGAGGGAAAACTTCGGGGAAATTGAAACTCAGGAGAACAGCAGGGAAATCTAAATCCCCAGATACATAGTTGATCATTTATATCATATAGATCTATTAGACCCTTCTTCCTCTGTTTCTGACGCGTGGCTCTCCCAGTGCTGCTGACCCGCTTTGCGCTCCGATCATACAAATCCCGAACATGAAGACCCTGCCCCCTCTAAGAGTATAAAGGGTTGCACTCTTAGTCTTATCACACAGGACATCAGCTCCTGTGGGAACACCTTGACTCAAGCGATGATGGAGGCGACACTGATAGGATCGGTCCCAGGCCTACGTGGTTAACTCTTTAGCTTCAGGGTGGCTAACCTTAAGACAGCAAACACAAACCACCACCTGAAAGAGACAAACTCAACTTACCTACTGAAATTAAAGGAACCAAGATATGTTCTAACCCTAACTCCTCATCCAGAAACAGGAGAAAACATGGGTTCAACTAAAATGATACCCACCCTACCAAATAGGGCTGGTACATCAGCAACGAATCTTACGACACTTTACAGGTGGTTCTGACCGGCAGCAGCAATCGCTGTATTCACCAGGTGGCGAGCGCCCGACGCGCAGCATAATGCGACTCTCTGCGTGGCGCAGCAATCGCGCTGTTCCCCCGAATGTGCGCTTCTCGCGGCGGTCAGCCGTGATCTGCTTTCTCCGCTGGATGTTGTATGCTCCGTTCAATGTAGGGAGTTCGGGGTCTTCATAGCACCACCCCCACCCCCTCTCTTTCTCTCCATCTGTAATGGACAACTTTGTTTCTATCAACAAAAGGGACATTAAGTTTTGCTTGTGTGTTCGTTTTCACGGAGACGGCTCGACCTCGATCCCGGACTCCGCCATTGTTCCCGAGGGAGTCTCCATTCACACACACCGCCAGGACCGGACAACAAACTCGGGGAAGAGAGCAAGGGAGGGGTGTCTGCTGCATAGTGAACAATGTGTGGTGCTCAGATGTGGAATTATTTCTTCAGGCTGTTCTCGGACCTGGGTACCTCATGATCAGATGCCGACCTTGGCCATCCCGAGGAGTTTCGCCGGTCGTTATAACAGCGGTGTACATTCCGCCACCATGCCGACATCAGGCCCTGGGCCAGGCGCATGCGGTTATCAACAGGACAGAGACCTCACGGCCCGAGGCTGCGTGTATAGTGGCGGTGATTTCTTTGCGCCAAGATGAGGAAAGTCCTGCGAGATATCATCAACACATCAGCTGTCTCTGCGTGGTGCAGACACACTCGTGTCTTGCTCCCTACCGGGATGCGTATGAGGTGCTATAGAGACCATCATCATGTATACCATTGAGCCGGGCAGAGACAGCCAAGCGGAGAAAGCAGAATCACGAGCTGACCAAGCTGACCTTCGGATAAATGCGTCCAGTGTAGAACAACCAGGCTGCTGCGCGCGCCAGAGAGTCGCTGCTTGTGAGCGCTTCGGCGCGCGTCTGGTGTGAACACAGCGATCATTGCTGCCGGTCAGAACTGTTTCTTGGTGTCGTAAGATCTGTTTGATGTACAGCCAGTTTGGTAGGGTGGGTATCATTTAGTTAGAGCCATGTTTTCTCTGTTTCTGGATGAGGAGTTAGGTTAGAACATGTCATTTGGTTCCTTTAATTTCAGTAGGTAAGTTGAGTTTGTTCCTTCAGGTGGTTTGTGTTTGCTGTTTTGCTGTTAGCCCCACCCTGAAGCTAAGAGTCCTTCACGAGAGGACATTTCTGGGACGGATTCCCATCAGTGTAAACTGCATCCTTCGCTTTGCTCGCGTGTTCCCACAGGAGCTGATGTCCTGCTGCGGATGCAACCGGCAGCGAGGACATCGCGTCAGAAACCCATGGCGCGAGTGTGGCGCGGGCTATTGCAGTGTAACTTCCACCCTGTAAACAATTGTGTATAAATCATTATGTTTATTATTATTTTAAATGAAATTCAACATAATCTCAAATACAGTACAATGTAATTTAATGTAATAGCAGCATGATGACAGTCAATTCCTGTAAATTAAACTCCTCTTTAACAAAACCTTAGTTCCCTGTTTGAGTGTGATATTCTGAACAACGTATGCTGAATGATTAAGGAAATGATACAGCAAAAATGTGAAATGAAAGACAAAATGTCAGATTAGCGCATCAGTCTTTCCTTGTACAGGCCTTCCCAGTTAAAGATGCCCAGACAACAGAAAGCCCTGTCACAAAGGTTAGGTGGAGACGCCCCACATGTGATCCTGGCTGATCATCCAGTATCCAGCTGCTCACAGGCTCTGACTACACAAACATGAGTCAAGACTCATCTCAAAAAGCATCTTGACTTTTGCAAACATCTACAATGGGAATGAAATTCATGTTTTATTATTATTAATACAGATAACTTAAAAAAACGTGATATGCAATATAAGATATATTCTGAATACATACCAAGGCACATTAGAGGAGGTCGAAGTATCTTTTCGTCCACCACTGTGGAAGACAGCTGCAAACCGAGCCTGAAACCCTGTTGTGTGGATATGACTTTGACAGATGAGGATTAAGAAGATGGAACCAGTTCATTGCTGGAATAAATGAGAAGAGAAACAGGCCAAGACTGAATGGAGTCCATCAAGTCTTTATGCGAAGTGGTTCCTTCAGCGTGTCAGACAACACTAATATCACACACTATTAGTTCAACTTTCATAACCAATAAGATGCAACATTATCAAAGCTGTAGTAGGAGTTAAGTGCGATATCTGTCTCCTAAAATCTCTCTAATCTCTCTCCGTCTCTCTCTCCGTCTCTCCGTCTCTCTCCGTCTCTCTCTCCGTCTCGTCTCCCTCTCTCATCTCTCCTCTCCGTCTCTCTCTCCCCGTCTCTCTCTCCGTCCTCTCTCAGACTCTCTCTCCGACTCTCTCGTCTCCCTCTCTCTCCGTCTCTCCGTCTCTCGTCCTCTCTCTCCGTCTCTCTCTCCGTCTCTCTCCCCGTCTCTCTCTCTCCGTCTCTCTCCGTCTCTCTCCTCTCCGACTCTCTCCGTCTCTCTCCTCTCCGTCTCTCTCCGACTCCTCTCCGTCTCTCTCCGTCTCTCTCAGGCTCTCCTCTCTCTCTCCGTCTCTCTCTCAAATCTCTCTCCATCTCTCTCTCCGTCTCTCTCTCTAAAATCTCCTCTCTGTCTCTCCGTCTCTCTCTCCGTCTCTCTCTCTGTCTCTCCGTCTCTCTCTCTCTCCGTCCTCATCGTCTCTCTCATCCTCTCTCTCATCCTCTCCATGTGCTTGCAGTCCGGGCGCACAAGCCCGCGCATATCGGCCAGCACTGGAGAGCGACTGGCGTCAGAAACAGGAAGACGGAGGCCGGTCTTTCAGCCGCGTGTGTTACAGGTGTCTGCTCCTTCCTGCTTCAGGAAAGGAGCGGAAAGAGTTGATATCAACAGACTGAGTTCACAACACTTCATGTCATTACATGGTGAAACGTGCTGAGAGACCCTGACAAGGAGCAGAGACAAAAGAGACAGAACTATAATGATTGAATTTGAAACAAGGTGTCCCCACAGGGTAGACTTTGGATTCATCACATATAGAATTAGGAGTTGGTACCAAACCGGGCTAGTACATCAACAAGCAGATCTTCACGACCTTTACAGGAACAGTTTGTGACCGGCAGTCTGATAACGGCAATGCGCGTCCCGCCGGGTTCACGCCCGCCCCATGTAACTCAATTGCGGTGTTCCGTGCCTGCGATCGCGCTCTGCACCGATGGTTTCGGCGTCAGGTCTTTTTGTTCCGCTCATATGATAAGGTTCTCGCCAGACGCAGGTAGCGCAACTCTCACAGCACGCAGCAGCCTGGCTGTTCACATCGATCACGCATTTCTCCTTGCCCGGTCGGCCCGTGATTCTGCTTTCTCCGCTGGTTGTTAGATACTCCGTTCAATGTAGAGTTCGGGGTAAATGATGATGGTCTACACTTGCACCCTCTCTGTCTCTGTCTGTATTGCTTGTAGTGGAGGGGGCAGAGGACATTTAATCACGTGAGAGAGAGGAAAACTGGAAATTAAACTCCAGGAGAACAGCAGGAAATCCCCAAAGTACAGGGATACATAGTTGATCATTTATCATATAGATCTATTTAGACCCTTCTTGCACTCTGCTGTGCGTGGCTCTCCAGTGCTGCTGACCCGCGCTTTGCATCGATCGCTGGAAATCCCGAACATAGAAGACCACGCCCCCTCTAAGAGTATAAAGTTTTCTGCAGTCTTATCCGCTGGGACATCAGCTCCTGTGGGAACATAAACAAGCGATGATGGAAACCGACACTGATGGGATCGGTCCCAGAATGTCCCCGTGGTTAACTCTTTAGCATAAGGTGGGCTAACAGCAAAGCCTTGACAGAAACCACCTAGAGGAACAAACTCAACACTACTGAAATTAAAGGAACCAGGCATATTTCTAACCTAACTCCTCATCCAGAAACAGGAAAACATGGGTTCAACTAAAATGATACCCACCCCTACCAAGCCGGGCTGGTACATCAACAACAGATCTTACGACACTTTACAAGGAACAGTTCTGACCGGCAAAAATGATCGCTGTATTTCACACCAGGCCGGGCGCCCGGCGCGCCGCGCGACTCTCTCTGGCGCGCAGCAGCCTGGTATTCACACGGATGCGCACTTCTCACATACGCCAGTCAGCCCGTGATTCTGCTTTTCTCCGCTGGATATTTGTGCTCCGTTCAATGTAGGGTTCGGGGTCTTCATAGCTGCCCCACCTCTCCTTGCTCTCCGTATGTATTAGACAGCTTTGTTTCTATCAACAAAGGGACATTAAGTTTTGTAACGTGATGGTTTTCAGGACTTATTAGGCCCACCGATCCCCGGACTCCTTCATTGTTGAGAGGGTCTCATTCACATGAGACCGGACAACAAACTCGGGGAAGAGCAAGGGAGGGTGTCTGCAAGGTGAACAATGTGTGTGTTGCTCAGATGTGGAGATTATTTCTTCGGGCTGTTCTCGGACCTGGGCACCTGGAGTCAGATGCCGACCTTATTACACTCCAGGGAAGTTTACATCAGTCGTTATAACAGCGGTGTACATTCCGCCACATGCGACATCAGGCCCTGGATGACATGATTATCCTTGGATAGAGCCTCACGGCCCGAGGCTGCGTGTGTGGTGGCGGTGGTTTAACGCGCCAAGATGGGGAAAGTCTGCCAGAATGCTAATGCAGCACATCAGCTGTCCCACGGCGTGGTGCGGGACACCTTTCGACCATCTTTACACTCCCTACCAGGATGCGTATGAGGTGCTATGAAGACCATCATCATATACCATTGAAACGGAGCAGAGAACAACCAGCCCGAGAAAGCAGAATCACGGGCTGACATTTGTGGATAAATACGCGTCAGTGTGAACAGCCAGGCTGCTGCGCGCCGAGAGTCGCGCTCGCGGCGCCGGCGCTTCCGCGTCTGGAGTGAACACAGCGATCATTGCTGCAGTCAGAACTGTTTGTATGTAGTGTAGTAAGATCTGTTGATACCATGCCAGTTTGGTAAGGTGAGTGCTGTTTCATTGAACCCATGTTTTCTCCTGTTTCTGGATGAGGAGTTAAGGATTTAGAACATGTCATTTGGTTCCTTTAATTTCCCAGTAGGTAAGTTGAGTTTGTTCCTTCAAATTTAGTTGTTATTTCTTTGTTTTGCTGTAGCCCCCTGGTAAAAGTGCCAAGGGACATTCTGGGAATGAGATCCCATCGAATGTCACTTCCATCATGCTTTGCTCAAGTGTTTAGGGCTGATGCCTGTCTTGGATCTGTGGTGTGAGGACATCGCGTAAAGCCCATAAGCCTTGAGTGTAGCGCAGAACTGTTGCAATTAGCCCCACCTGTGAAGCAATTGTCATGTAAATCAACTTATCTTTGTTATTGTTTTACAAATGAAATTCAACATAATCTCAGTAGAACAATGTAATTTAAATGTAATATGTATGATATTTGTGATCAATTTATATTAAGATATAAATATCTTTAACAAGCCTTGGTTTATAACAGTGTAAATATTCTGAACAATGTACCCTGAATGATTAAGAAATGAAATGCAGCAAAATGTAAGAATGAAGAGACAAAATGTCGGATGGGCATCAGTTCTTTGTATGGGACTGCTTCCCAGTTAAAGGTAACGTTGTGAAAGCCCTGTCACAAAGGTTGGGTGGACGCCCCACATGTGATCCTGAAGGCTGATCATCCAGTATCCAGCTGTACAGGCTCTGTCCCCTGAAACATGAGTCAAGACTCATCTCCAAAAACATCGACTTTTGCAAACATCTCTAATAGAATGAAATTCATGTTTTATTTATTATTAATACAGATAACTTAAAAAAACATCTGATATGCAATATAAGATATGTACAGATACATACCAGGCATTAGAGGAAGTCAGGGAAGTGTCTTTTCGTCACCACTGTGGAAGACGGCTGTAAACCACAGACACAAACCTGTTGTGTGGATATAGGCTTTATTAGATGAGTTAAGATGGAGACAGTTCATTGCAGAATAAATGAAAAGAGAAGAAACAAACCAGACGAATGAGTCCCATCTGAAGTCTTTGTAGTAGTTCCTTCAGCAGCTGGACAACACACTAATATCACACACTATTAGTTCAACTTTCATAACCAATAAGATGTAACATTATCAAAGCTGTAGTGGAGTTAAGGTGAAAATGTCTGTCTCTCTGTCTCTCTGTCTCTCTCGTCTCTCCCCGTCTCTCTCTCCGTCTCTCTCCCCGTCTCTCTCTCCGTCTCTCTCCGTCTCTCTCTCCGTCTCTCTCCGTCTCTCCCCGTCTCTCTCTGCTCCGTCTCTCTCCTCTCCCTCGTCTCTCTCAGTCTCTCTCTCCGTCTCTCTCCCGTCTCTCCCCGTCTCTCTCTCCGTCTCTCTCCCGTCTCTCTCCGTCTCTCTCTCCGACTCTCTCCGTCTCTCTCTCCGTCTCTCTCCGTCTCTCTCTCGTCTTTCTCTCTCCGTCTCTCTCCGTCTCTCCCCCGTCTCTCTCTCCGTCTCTCTCCGTCTCTCTCCGTCTCTCTCTCTCCGTCTCTCTCAAATCTCTCTCTCTCGTCTCTCTCCGTCTCTCTCTCCGTCTCTCTCTCGAGCTCTCTCTCCGTCTCTCTCAAATCTCTCTCTCCGTCCTCTCTCCGTCTCTCTCTCGTCTCTCCGTCTCTCTCTCCGTCTCTCCCCGTCTCTCTCATCTCTCTCGGCTCTCTCTCTCCGTCTCTCTCCGTCTCTCCGTCTCTCTCTGTCTCTCCGTCTCTCTCCGTCTCTCTCCGTCTCTCTCCGTCTCTCTCTCCTCCGTCTCTCCCGTCTCTCTCTCAAATCTCTCTCCGTCTCTCTCCGTCTCTCTCTGTCTCATCTCTCTCTCTCCGTCTCTCCGTCTCTCTCTCTGTCTCTCCGTCTCTCCGTAATGTACGGTCGGAGCGCACAAGCGCGTGTCAGCAGCACTGGAGAGCGACGCGTCAGAAACAGGAAGACGGAGCCAGTCTAACAGCCGCGTGTGTTGGTATCACTCCTTCTGCTTCAGGAAAGGGCGGAAAGAATTGATATCAACAGACTGAGTTCACAACACTTCATGTCATGCATGGTGAAACGTGCTGAGAGACTGACAAGGGAGCAGAGACAAAGAGACGGAGACTGTGAATTGAATTTGAAACAAGAGTGTCTCCCACAGGAAGTAGACTTTGGATTCATGAAATATAGAATTAGGGGAGTTGGTACCAAACCGGGCTGGTACATCAGCAACAGATCTTACGACACTTTACAAGGAACAGTTGTGACCGGCAGTCTGACCGGCAGCAATGCGCGTCGCGGTTCCGCCCCGCCCCCGTGTAACTCAATTGCGGTGTTCGTCTGCTGCGATCGCGCTCTGCACCGATGGTTTCGGCGTCAGGTCTTTTGTTTTCCGCTCGCCGCGGGCGCGGGTTCTCGCCAGACGCGGAAGTACAGCGCAACTCTCTGGCACGCAGCAGCCTGGCTGTTCATTCGATCACGCATTTCTCCGCGCCGGTCAGCCCGTGATTCCTGCTTTCTCCGCTGGTTGTTGAATGCTCCGTTCAATGTAGAGTTCAGGGTAAATGATGATGGTCTACATAGCACCTCCTCTGTCTCTGTCTGTGTGCTTGTAGTGGAGGGCAGAGGGGGGACATTTAATACGTGAGGGGGAAAACTCAGGAGATTAGAGCTCCAGAACAGCAGGAAATCTAGGGAAATCTGGAATACATAGTTGATCTAATTTATATCATATAGATCTGTTAGACCCTTCTTCCTCTGTTTCTGGCGACGTCGCTCTCCAGTGCTGCTGACCCGCGCTTTGCACTCCGATCCTTACAAATCCAGACATGAAGACCCGCCCCTCTAGAGTATAAAGGTTGCACTGCTGATCTTATCCGCACAGGACATCAGCTCCTGTGGGAACACGCGAGCAAAGCGATGATGGAAGAAAAGCGACACTGATGGGGATCCGGTCCCCAGGAATGTCCCCGTGGTTAACTCTTTAGCTTCAGGGTGGGCTAACAGCAAAACAGCAAACACAAACCACCTGAAGACAAACTCAACACCTGCACAAATTAAAAGGAACCAAAAGATATGTTCTAAACAGCTTCTGCTCCTCATCAGAAACAGGGAGAAAACATAGGTTCAATAAAATGATACCCCACACCCCTGCAAACCCGGGCTGGTACATCAACAACAGATCTTACGACACTATACAAGGAACAGTTCTGACCGGCGGCAATGATCGCTGTGTTCACCAGACGGAAGGCGCTCGAGCTGCCGTGCAGCGCGACTCTCTGGCGCGCAGCAGCCTGCGCTATTCACACCGGACGCGCACTTCTCCGCGCCGGTCAGCCCGTGATCTGCTCTCCGCTGGATGTTTATGCTCCGTTCAATGTAGGAGGTTCGGGGTCTTCGCGCACCACCCCCACCCCCTCTCTTTCTCTCCATCTGTAATGAACCTTGTTTCTATCAACAAAAGGACATGTTAAGTTTTGTAACGTGATGGTTTTCACGGAGACATTTCGACCCCTCGATCCCGGACTCCGCATTGTTCGAGGGTCTCCATTCCGCCAGGACGGACAACAAACTGGGGAAGAGCAAGGGAAGTGTCTGCTGCATGGTGAACAATGTGTGTGGTGCTCAGATGTGGAGATTATTTCTTCAGGCGTCATTCTCCCGGACCTGGGCACCTCATGATCAGATGCGACCTTGTACATCCCGGGGGAGTTGCATCAGTCGTTATAACAGCCCGGTGTACATTCCGCCACATGCCGACATCAGGCCCTGGGCCAGGCATGCGGTTATCAACAGGACAGAGACCTCGGCCCGAGGCTGCGTGTATGGTGGCCGGTGATTTTAACAACACCAAGATGAGGAAAGTCCTGCCGAGATATGTTAACATCAGCTGTCCTCTGGCGTGGGTGCAGACACACTCGACCATCTTTACACTCCCTGCAGGATGCATGTGAGGAGTGCTATGAGACCATCATCATATACCATTGAACGGAACGAGAGAACAACCGGAGAAAGCAGAATCACGGGCTGACGGCGCGGATAAATGCGCGTCGGTGTGAACAGCCAGGCTGCTGCGCGCTCCAGAGAGTCGCGCTGCCTTGACACTTCAGCTTCACCCGCGTCTGGTGTGAACACATCGATCATTGCTGCGGTCAGAACTGTTCGCGTAAAGTGTCGTAGATCTGTTGTTGATGTACCAGCCCGGTTTGGTAGGGGTGGGTATCATTTTTAGTTGAACCCATGTTTTCTCCTGTTTCTGGATGAGGAGTTAGGTTAGAACATGTCATTTGGATTCCTTTAATTTCAGTAGGTAAGTTGAGTTTGTTCCCTTCCGGTGGTTTGTGTTTGCTGTTTTGCTGTTAGCCACCCTGAAGCTAAAGAGTTAACCCGCGGGGACATTCTGGGACGGATCCCATCAGTGTAGCTTCCATCCTGTCCGCTTTGCTCGCGTGTTTCCACAGGCTGATGTCCTGTCACGGATCTGGCAGCGAGGACATCCGCGTAAAACCCATAGCGCAATTATGACGCAGACTGTACAGTGTAACTTCTACCCTGCAGCATTGTCATGTAAATCAACTTGTCTGTTTATTATTATTGTTTTAAATGAGAATTCAACATAATCTCAAATACAGACAATGTAATTTAATGTAATAGCAGCATGATGACAGTCAATTCCTGTAAATTAAACTCCTCTTTAACAAAACCTTGGTTCCCTGTTTTGATGTGATATTCTGAACAACGTATACTGAATGATTAAGGGAAATGAAATGCAGCAACTGAAATACTTGCTGGTTTTTGTTGATAGAAACAAAGTTGTCCATTACAGATGGAGATTTCAGAACATGACAGTTATCAGTCTGTTCCTTACATGTGATAAAACTAATGAACCTTTTAAAACACTCGGAGAAATGATGCATCTTGACACTGCAAGTATTAGTAGGACAAAACATTAATCCCACAAAGAGAATCTATAACTATTCATGACTCATGAGTCCTTTCTAGTGACATATGAGTTAAAAAAAAACCTCTCTCTCTAGTGTGATTGTTGTGCAACAAAATGATGAAACAAACTCTTAAATTCCTGTTGTACAAACAGGTCAGGATTCATGGACAGAGTGAGAACAACTTTTGAAGATCCTTTCTTATTGATGGCGAGCCTCCAACGTGATTCCATCTGAAGAGATCCATCGAATGTTCCCTGTGGTGGTAGGGGAGTGCTAGACACCGGACTGCGACATGCACTAATAGTGCACACTCTTTTAAGGAAGTGTCACAGGAACAGTCACTGTCATTAACCAGTGGATTATTAAAACACATCAAGACTGATCACGAAACAGACTTTAAAGACATTAATGTAAAACGACTCATTTATTTTTAAAGGGGCCCAATTTTATTTTCATGCAAATGTTTTCCCTGATAGCACATGTGAATTATCACCTGCCACTTTAAGTTAGTAAAGTTACATTTTGCATTTAATTGTTTGTATGTTGTACTTTCATTTATGGTTATTCCAGTTGAAAACACTTGACGGACACGGTGAACCGTTTTAGTCCGTGGCTGTGTTTTATTGTCTTAGCACCGGCCCATCAGGTGAACGAACCCTTTATTTACTGACAGGGATGACACAAGCTCGCGTTCCTACTTAGCGCTTCAGCGCCTCCATTAGCATATCCATGATACTGCACCCCAGTGAAATTACATACCAGAACAGCACAGCCCGACACAGCCTTTTTTTCTGTAACAACTGAGGACACATGTGAACACTCACTCTTAACAACAGTCGATGTCCCTCAGCTCCTCATCGGACCTAGTAGATCGTAACCTGGCCACAAGTGGGTTACAAAAGCATGAATTGTATTCCCATTAGAGATGTTTGCAAAAGTCAAGATGCTTTTTGAGACGAGTCTTGACTCATGTTTCAGGTGGAAACGTGCCTGTGACAGCTGGATACTGGATGATCAGCCTTGAGCCTCTTGTGCCGCCCTCGGCATTTGCCCAAAGGGACCACTGTATGCCGTCTTGGCCAGGAGCCGGCCCTGCCCGGAGCGCACCGTGGTTTCCGTGTCTGCAGCGGCTGATCTCAGGCCGCTCGTGGGGAGGAACTCCGTGGAGCGGAGACGAGATCAGAAATGACCCAGGGACAGACGAGCGATTGTGGGTCAGCTCCAGAAACATTAGTCTTGAGCCGCTTTTTCCTCACACTGGGAGCTGATGCCTCTACTGGCCTGGGCGCAGGGTCAGTGTGGACATGGTTAATAAACAACCAGAGACAAGTGGGACAATGAGCAGTAAAGTAGACAGAGTCTTGTCCATTAATGTGCAAAAACCAGAGCGGAAGTCGTCAATGGAAAATGAACTCAGTACA